>NC_092337.1:426698181-427012500 GCF_046630445.1 Rutidosis leptorrhynchoides
ATGGGATGTTTTAGTTGACAAATTTCTTAAACAATTCTTTCCTGCATCTAAAGCCGTAAGACTTCAAGCAGAAATTGTTACGTTTACACAGAAACCGAATGAAACTCTATATGAGGCGTGGACTAGATATGGAAAGTTGTTAAGAGGATGTCCTCAACATGGTTTAGACACCTGTCAAATAGTACAAATATTCTACCAAGGATGCGACATCACTACAAGAAAAGACATAGATATAGCAGCTGGTGGTTCTATTATGAAGAAAACCGAAACTGATGCTTACAAAATTATTGATAACACTGCTTCCCACTCACATGAGTGGCACCAAGAAAAAGACATCGTTAGATCATCTAAAGCAGCTAGAGCCGATTCTAGCCATGACTTAGATTCCATTTCCGCAAAGATAGATGCTGTGGAGAGACGAATGGAAAAGATGACTAAAGATATTCACTCAATACGAATTAGTTGTGAGCAGTGTGGAGGACCACATTTGACAAAAGATTGTCTCAGTATTGAATTAACAATGGAACAAAGAGAGAATATTTCATACATAAACCAAAGGCCTGGAAATAATTATCAGAATAATTATCAACCGCCAAGACCGATTTACAATCAAAACCAGAATTATAACCGAAATATTCCATACAACAACCAACAAGGTCCTAGCAATCAACAAGTATCCAATAATACTTACAATCAGCAAAGACCTAATTTTCAAAACAAACCACCACAACAAACCGATGATAAAAAGCCGAATTTAGAAGATATGATGACAAAGCTAGTTGAAACTCAAACGCAGTTTTTCACATCTCAAAAACAAACCAATGAACAAAATGCTCAAGCATTTAGAAATCAACAAGCTTCTATTCAAAATATGGAACAAGAAGTGAGTAACCTAGCAAGGTTAATAGGTGAAAGAAAACCAGGAAGTCTACCTAGTGATACAAATGCTAACCCCCGGAATGAAACAGCTAAAGCCATTACCACAAGAAGTGGTACAACACTTAAACCACCTGAAATACCTGTAACTTCTGATGAAACTATTCCTACTCCACAAGAACCACAACCTGATTAAGATAAGGAAAAAGAACCGGTAGTTGAAAAGGTTAATGAAGATAACACAGTTAAGGATAAACCTTATGTTAAACCATACCAACCACCAGTTCCTTACCCGAGTAAAATGAAGAAAGAGAAACTTGAAGTCGAGCAATCCAAATTCTTGGATATGTTTAAACAGATAAATGTAAATCTTCCTTTCATTGATGTGATTTCAGGAATGCCTAGATATGCTAAATTCTTGAAAGATCTAATCTCAAATAGAAAGAAAATGGAAGAACTCTCGGCTGTTACTATGAATGCTAATTGTTCAGCAGTGCTGTTGAATAAGATACCAGAAAAATTATCTGATCCAGGAAGTTTCACAATTCCATGTTTTCTGGGTAGTCTTAGTTCAATAGAAGCATTGGCAGACTTAGGTGCTAGTATAAATCTAATGCCATATTCACTATACACTAAACTAGACCTTGGAGAATTAAAACCAACCAGAATAAGCATACAACTAGCCGATAGATCAATAAAATATCCTAGAGGGATAATGGAGAACATGCTAGTTAAAGTTGGTACTTTAGTATTTCCAGTAGATTTTGTTGTTCTGGACATGGAAGAAGATTCTCAAGTTCCTCTCATATTAGGAAGACCATTCTTAAACACGGCTAAAGCAATGATAGACGTGTTCGGTAAGAAATTGACCCTAAGTATAGAGGATGAGAGTGTTACCTTTTCAGTTGATAGAGCAATGCAACAACCACAATCTGCAAATGATACATGTTATTATATTCAAACTATAGATGCACATGCAGAATTATTAGAAGAATTTCCAGAATTACAAGGAACAGGAGAATGTTCTTTAGGAGAAGGTAATGAACCAATTGATGAAGGTGAAATATTAGCTACACTAATAGCTAATGGATATGAACCAACAACAGAAGAAATTCAAATGCTAAAAGAAGAAGACAGATATCGATATAAATCATCGATAGAAGAACCTCCGAAATTAGAATTAAAGCCACTTCCAAACCATTTGGAATACGATTATTTACATGGTGAATCTGAATTACCTGTAATAATATCGTCTTCTCTTACTGAAAATGAGAAATCACAACTCATTTCTGTGTTGAAAGCTCATAAACCAGCCATTGCATGGAAGATTCATGATATTAAAGGAATAAGTTCTTCGTATTGCACACATAAAATCCTTATGGAAGAAGGTCATAAAACGTATGTGCAACGCCAACGAAGACTAAATCCTAATATGCAAGATGTAGTTAAGAAAGAGATTATTAAACTGCTAGATGCAGGTCTAATTTATTCAATTTCTGATAGTCCATGGGTAAGCCCAGTTCAATGCGTACCTAAGAAGGGTGGCATGACTGTCATTACAAATGAGAAAAATGAGCTTATTCCTACTAGGACTGTAACAGGATGGCGTGTGTGTATTGATTATAGAAAATTAAATGACGCCACCAGAAAAGATCACTTTCCCTTACCTTTCATAGATCAAATGTTGGAAAGATTAGCCGGAAACAGTTACTATTGTTTTCTAGATGGATTTTTCGGATATTTTTAAATTCCAATAGCACCCGAAGATCAAGAGAAAACCACATTCACGTGCCCTTATGGTACTTTTGCTTACAAACGCATGCCATTTGGACTTTGTAACGTCCCTGCAACCTTTCAAAGGTGTATGATGGCGATTTTTCACGACATGATAGAAGAATGCATGGAAGTATTCATGGATGACTTTTCAGTCTTCGGTGATACATTTGAATCATGTCTAGTTAATCTGGAACGAATGCTAATTAGATGCGAACAATCAAATCTAGTTCTTAATTGGGAGAAATGCCATTTCATGGTTAAAGAAGGCATCGTTCTTGGTCATAAAATTTCAAAAGAAGGAATTGAAGTGGATAGAGCTAAAGTAGATGTAATTGCTAAACTTCCACATCCCATCAATGTTAGAGGAGTTAGGAGTTTTCTAGGGCATGCCGGTTTTTACCGACGTTTCATAAAAGATTTTTCTAAAATTGCCACTCCTATGAATAAACTCCTAGAAAAGGATGCTCCATTCATCTTTTCAGATGAGTGTATCAAATCTTTTAATATTCTTAAAGAAAAACTCACTAATGCACCGATCATGATAACACCAAATTGGAATCTACCATTTGAACTAATGTGCGATGCAAGTGATTTTGCAATGGGAGCCGTTTTAGGACAAAGGATTGAAAAACGATTTCAACCTATATATTATGCTAGTAAGACGTTACAAGGAGCACAAACAAACTATACAACTACTGAAAAAGAACTCCTTGCTATTGTCTTTGCTTTTGACAAATTTCGATCATATCTCGTTCTAGCAAAAACGGTGGTCTATACCGACCATTCTGCTCTTAGATACCTATTTTCAAAACAAGATGCTAAACCAAGATTAATCCGTTAGATCTTACTCTTACAAGAGTTTGATATTGAAATCCGAGATAAAAGAGGAGCAGAAAATCTCGCCGCTGATCATCTTTCTCGTCTTGAAAATCCCGAATTAGAAGTTCTAAATGAATCGGCCATACAAGACAACTTTCCTGATGAATATCTATTGAAGATAGATTATAATGAAATTCCCTGGTTTGCAGACTATGCAAACTACTTAGTTTGTGGATTCCTTGAAAAAGGATTATCGTACCAAAGACGAAAGAAATTCTTCAGTGATATAAAACACTATTTCTGGGAAGATCCACATCTGTTTAAAAGTTGTCCCGATGGAATAATACGCCGATGTGTATTTGGAGATGAAGCTAGTAAAATATTAAACCATTGTCACACAGGACCAACAGGAGGGCATTATGGGCCTCAACTAACAGCAAGAAAAGTTTATGAAGCTGGATTCTATTGGCCTACAATTTACAAAGATGCACACCTTCTTTGCAAATCCTGTGATGCTTGTCAAAGGGCCGGAAAAATAAGTCAACGTGATGAAATGCCACAAAATGTCATCCAAGTATGTGAAGTATTTGACATTTGGGGTATTGACTTTATGGGTCCATTTCCAAAATCTCATAATAATCTATATATACTCGTAGCCATTGATTATGTATCTAAATGGGCGGAAGCACAAGCTCTCCCAACTAACGATGCACGAGTTGTAGTCAATTTTTTAAAACGTCTTTTTGCAAGGTTTGGAACACCGAAAGCTTTAATAAGTGATCGGGGTACTCATTTCTGTAATAATCAACTTGAGAAAGTTCTTAAAAGATATGGAGTAACTCATAAAATCTCCACCGCATATCATCCACAAATAAGTGGACAAGTTGAAAATACCAATCGAGCTTTAAAACGTATTCTAGAGAAAACCGTAGGATCAAATCCAAAGGAATGGTCCATTAAATTGGAGGATGCACTCTGGGCTTTTAGAACAGCCTACAAAACTCCAATTGGAACCACACCTTTTAGACTTGTTTATGGAAAAGCATGTCATCTTCCAGTAGAAATTGAGCACAAAGCATTTTGGGCTTTGAAGACATGTAATCTTGATTTACATGAAGCCGGACGTCTACGATTAAGTCAACTAAACGAATTAGAAGAATTAAGACATGAAGCATACGAAAATTCGTTAATCTATAAAGAAAGAACGAAGAAATGGCATGATAAAAGAATCAGAAGTTCAAAAGAATTTAAAGAAGGAGACAGAGTTCTTCTTTTCAATTCACGATTCAAGCTATTTCCTGGAAAATTGAAATCAAGATGGTCTGGACCATTCATAGTCAAAAGAGTTTTCCCATACGGAATGATAGAATTAATAAATTCAAATGGGATTGAATTTAAAGTTAATGGTCACAGAGTTAAACATTACATACATGGTCTGATGGAAGTCGACAACGAAGTTAATCACAATTTCGACACCACAGCTAACTAAGTATGGGGAGAATCAAATATTTAAAGGATAATATGTATTTCTGTTAGAGTTAGATTATCTATTTTCGTGTAGTTCTCGAAAATGGAACCCGAATGGTCTTTCCCTAGCAGACCCTAAAGAACTAGTCTTCTCCCCCCATTCTGAATTTTTATTTTTTTAGGTTTTTACAAAATGAAGACTGCCTGTGAACTAAACCATGGTCTAATGCTACACGCTTTGATCACTAAACGTAATAATGACATACTACCGAGTGAACTAGTATCAGTAATCAGAGAAAGAATGGACGGAGCTAGAAAAGAATCCAGATGCGAAGATAATAAGTTACAATTCGGTAAAGGAAAATCAAAATCCGCAGCAAAAAGAAGAGCACGACACCTAGAACGATGTCACAAATGCGGAAAATGTTCACATGGAGGTAAATGTTCAAATAATCAAACCTATTCAAATACCGAATTTGTTACTTTATGCAGAGACGGACCGTTCATATGTTTAGAAGAAAAGATACTGAATGCTCGAGGTTACGCCTATGTAGCTATGGAAAACCAATTAAACCGACTATCTTATGAATGGGATAGACAATATAACTAAGAAATCTATTTCACAGGTATGTCTGTACAGTTTTTATTTTTTTTTATTTTTTTTTTTAACCTTTTGATAATAAACGCTAATTTGTTCGCTAAAAAGTATTAAATTGGTATTGAATAAAATTAGGTTTGGCGATCGAAATTATTGATATCATTCAAAAATTTATTACATCACTGCGAAATTTAACGTTTATTCTTAAGGTATAAATATCTTTAATCAATCAACCAAAAATATTTCAAAAATTCGTCATGAGTTAAATGAGGTTTTGGAACCGAAATTACTTTACCGAAAAGAGGGGCGCATATTTTTGATAATATTTGATTGATTAAAGTAGGATAAAAAGCCAAAAAGATTTTTAATTTTATTTTTACCATGTTTTTAAAATTAATATTTAAATCTTAAATTAATATTGTAAACTTTATAAAAACAATATATTTAAAATTGTAAATATTTGAACCATAATATAAGTTTGGTGTGAATTTATAATATGAATTTTTAAATTAAGTTTGGTGTGAATTTATAATATGAATTTTTAAATTAAGTTTGGTGTGAATTTTTAATTTTATGCATTTCAAATTTTAAGTTTGGTGTGAATTTTTAATATTAATTTTGAATTTTATATTTAAGTTGTGTGAATTTAAAAACAAAAATTTACTTTATCTCATTAAGTTAAAAATATGATTTTTAAAATTCGTCGTAAGTTGAAGACTAGGTCTTTGAACTGAAATTGCTTTACCCGAGGGAGGGACGAGAACTTTTATTATCATTATTTTTAATCTTATTGAATTAAAATATGCCAAAAACATTGAAAAAACCCAAAAATCTTAGCTTTTAAAACAATCGCTACAAAAAGACAAATTTTAAAATTTTGTCAAGGGACGGACTAGGACATCGATCCGAAACGACCTCGTCCTAAATAACAAGGGAAGCAAAATTTTAAAATTAAGTACTTAATTGTTTTATAAGTTAATGATTATAAAAAAAAAAAAAAATAGTAAACTCCGCGACTCGCGGAGTTTGGAGGTTTAATCCCCGCGAGTCGCGGGAGGACCAAAATACAGAAAAAAAAAAATATAAACGCACAAACTGATCAGTCCACACCCCCAAAACAGAAAACACTGCGAAATATTCCGAAAAAACACCCAAAAACACCCCCAAAATCACAATTTTTAACCGTTAATCACCAAATCTTTTACTAAAATCATGTTGAGAAGGATGCTATCTAGGAATTACTCAAGAAAAACGGTAAATTTCTACACCTAAACACCATTTAATCCGAAATTAGTGTTCTTGAGCAATTTTTTCCCCAATTTAATTTTGATGCTTTTTAGTGTAATTAGGCTTAAATTGTTTATGTATTATGCTTGTATAACCTAGATTGATGCTGTTTAACATGATTAGAAGCCTTAAACTTCAAATTTTGAGTAATCTAGGGTTTGTGTTCTTGAGCAAATTTGGGGCTTTTTGATATAAACAGGTTATGGCCGATTTTTGTCATGAATTGTTGCTAAATTAAGTAGTGTAACATGTTTAGGTAGTTTAATGATCTAAACTTTGAGCCTAAACATGATTTTGAGAATTAAAGTTGACTTTTTCAAAGTCTAAAATTCATGAACTTGATTTTTGAGAGATAATGCCATTTGAGACTTGTTTAATTGCTAGTAATGATTATTTTGACATGTTATTTGAGTTGAATGCTTATGAACTTGGCGAACATTTTCGTATATGCTTATTTGAAAAAGTGTAGATTTGATGAAAATATGAAAATGAGCTTAAGTTTGATATAAATTGATCATGTCATTGTAATTATTTTGATTGATAATTTTGCTGACACTAATGTATATTTGGATGCACAAAAATTGTGTTTGATGTGTTTTGCAGACTGAAAGGGGTGAATCTTCATCCCAAGCTCGCAATGCTCCTGCTGAGAATGCGGAACAACAGGAGGTGGATAACTACTACAAGCAGGATATACCTCATCCAGTCATGACCTTTTCTGATATGCACTTGGAAGAGTTGCACCCGAACCTGAGATTTGACAAACTTTGGATAGATTATCCAAAATATCAAAGGGGTTTGCATACTCTTCATTCTAAGGTTGTTGAGGTACCGAGGGTCATAGAATGGGGACCCTTAGAAGCTGTAGAATTGGCCGGGCCAATTAGGGAATTACTTGTACAGAGGTATGGTAATTCTACTTTTAATGACTGGGTACGTCTATTCACCATGCGTAGACCTGTATATAAAGTATGGTGTGAAGAATTGTTATGTAGTATAGAGTTGAATGATCGGGTAGCTAGTTTAACCGATCGATCTTTTATTAGATTTTTGTTAGGCGGTTCGATGCGCCACATGTCTTTACTAGACATGGCTCAGGCTTTACGTATATATACGCCTGAGGAGTTAGCATCTGCTGATTGTAGAGGGTTGATACTAAACGGTAGAAAGATAGATGAAAATTTTAATACACACGGTGTGTGGAGTCAAATGACAAGCCATCACCGTTTCAAAGGGGGAAATTACTCTTATTTGGACATAGATAGAGCTGAATTAAGAGTAATTCATAGGTTTTTAGCTAATTCGATTACACAAAGGGGTAAGAACAAGGAAAAAGTAAATGAACGGGATTTGTTTTACCATATGTGTATTCGAGACCCACAAAGCGCTGTAAGTATACCGTATTGTGTGGGTTATTATTTATCAGCTATGGTTCGGGGGATGAGACCGCATAGCATAATAGGAGGTGGTATTTTTATTACTTTGATTGCTGAATATCTCGGTGTGGATATAAGTCGGGGGGGATTATTAGTGGAAGAACCAGAACCCCGCGATACTATAGGTTTAAATGTATACCATCGTGCGAAAGTTTTGAAGAGGCGAAATAACGCCGCAGTACCATACCATGGTAGACATCCACAGGTTGAGAGAAACTAACAGCAAGGTAATGTAGGAGGGGGGAATGAGATGCAAGAAATGCAAAGGTTTATAGCTTCTCAGGAGTACGAAAATGCTAGACAGAGAGCATTTGTAGATTGACAAGTTCATCAGAACCAAATCATAGCTCATTGCCAACATATAGGTAGAAACTATATTCCTACACCGAAACCCATCTTCCCTTGCAGCCACCGTATCCTACGTATAACCCTGCCGAAGCATTCTATAGCACCTATGGTTATGCCTGGAACCCCTATTGGTATCAATATCATCCCTAGTTTACTTATTATATATTTTTTTTTATTTTGTAATTTGTAATGATTGATACGTTTAATACTTTTGTTAATATTGTAATAGTTTTTATAATTGTCTAACTTTTATTCTTAGATTTTAATAATTTTTGAATGTGGGGTAATATACCAAACTTCAAAAATATGTATATATGTTTGCAGTTTATCTTATGTACACAACAGGGTAAAACAACGCATTTTCAAAGACTGGCATTAAGTTCAGCAAAAGCAACTAATTTTGACGACAAGATGCAAAATATATGTGAAATAACAACAAGACGGAATGAACAAATGATGTGCACCATTTATCATTCAGCAAACAAACGCCAATATATTTGGAAACTTTGGTAAAAATTTAATCATTTTCACACAAATCACCCTCAATAATTTAAATTATTACTGATTTCTTGCAAATGAGGGCATTGCAAGATCTTAAGTGTGGGAAGGGGTTAAATTCTTTCGGATTTTAAAATTTTTTACTTTATACACTTGGTTACCATTAAAAATACTAGTAAAGCAGTAGTTGTATTAGAATCTAGTGCTCTCTGATAAAAAAAGAACAGCCATAGTCTTATATACTGACTACCCAATTCTAGTAAAAATTTTCAAAATTTTCAATTAAATGAACTCAAAATCATGTTTATACATATTTATGAACGATAAAACTAGGTTTTAACACCGAAATTATTGTTACCTCGGAAAGGACGATAAAAAGGAAAATAAAAGCCAAGTGTGGGAAAATTTACCAAGTTATCTTAAACATATGTCACATATATCTGTAACAAATAACTGAAAATACTTTTGCTTTGGACTAAACTAAACTGTTTTACCCGATGAAAGAAAAGAAAGATGGATCTACACGATGAATCAATTCCATCATTAAAAGGAAGTAAAGTCTTCCGAAAAAGACACGCGCTTCTTGATTTAGGTCATGAAGTTGTCGTCCAGACCAGCTGTAGGTTGACGAAAAATCCAGAAAAGTCATCACTAATATCAGCAGGAAATCCACGGACCTCAGCATTAAACAGGGTCGCCAAGTGGTCAGATTTATCCTAACCATGAGAAGGATTTATCTTGTACAATGGGGGGGCACCATGCAAATTAGCTGGATAAAACTAATGAATCAGATCCCCAGAAAGGATAATCTCCTTAAAGATTAAAAATCAGCTTTTAAGACTGATATTACTCAATCCTTGAGATTGACCTTAAAGATTGAGAATTACAAACTCATGGAATTCAATGATATCTAAACTCGAGCTTGAACGAGAAAATATTTTGATCAAAAATTACAAACCGATTTGTTTTTTGAAAACCCTATTTTCAATGCGTTCATTACCATTGAACGTAAAATCCTAGGAATTCACCTGGAATTCATTAGGTCACCTGAACCAAATCGGGTGTCAACCGTAAGAACGGTGGTTGCATAGTGGTCAAAGACAGGACCTTGTGCCATACCGAAAAATTATAAGGGTGAGCTTTACTATTGCTCCTACCAAGGATAGTAATTGCGTCCGACACGTTATAGACCATAATTAAAAGCATGTCAGGGGACATTGCCTTAACAGTTGCTTGTTCAACGCTTTCCTTTACAACCGGACGGTAGTTTACCGAAAGGTAATATACGGGACAAGTGAACTGGACGTGTTGTTTTCCAAACACAAGGTTAGCAAGTGGGTGACACAAAACCATAAGTTTTGAGCTAAAATTTTCAAATCTGAAACCCACCAAACCCACAAAAATATTTTGCAAACACCGGTAAAGGGTTATTCCGAAAAACTTATCTAGGGTAAAAACTAGATTTAATTTTCAAAAGATGAAATGTTTTCATAAAGATCCAATTTCCTTAATGGATCTAAATTTTTATAGTCATGTGGGACTGTAAACCATATCGTTACTACCATTGTTTATACCGCCGTATAGAAAATCACTGATGTACAAAGTGTGAATAATAAAGAAGTGATTCTAGTATTTCAAGACGATATTGCTTGAGGACAAGCAACGCTTAAGTGTGGAAATATTTGATAATGCTAAAAACGAACATATATTTCATAGCATTATTCCTCAAGAAAGACAAACTTTTAGTTGCAATAGTTCTATTTACAAGTGAGATTCGTTTAAATAATAAAAGGTGAAGACAAAAGACAGATTCGACGAATTGAAGACGCAAACGACCAAAAAGCTCAAAAGTACAAAAGACAATAAAAAAAGGTTCCAATTATTGACAAGAAACGTCTCGAAATTACAAGAGTACAAGATTCAAAACGCAAAGTACAAGATATTAAATTGTACGCAAGGACGTTCGAAAATCCGGAACCGGGACCAGAGTCAACTCTCAACGCTCAACGCAACGGACTAAAAATTACAAGTCAACTATGCACATAAATATAATATAATATTTAAATAATTCTTATAATTATTTAATATATTATATTTAAATTTAAAACCGTCGGTAAACAAAGAGCCAAGCTTGTGTGAGCTGTAAAAGTAAACTCCGCGACTCGCGGAGTTTGAAGGCCAAAATGGACGCGAGTCGCGGAACCCCAATTTCAGAAACTCCCTATAAAGCTCGCGCATTCTGATCGTAAAAAATCATCTTTTTCTTCTCCTCATTCATACGTGAAATATATATATATATTTATAATTTATATTTTAATTTTAATTATAATTCTAATAATAAGGGTATGTTAGCGAATATTGTAAGGGTGTAAGTCGAAATTCTGTCCGTGTAACGCTACGCTATTTTTAATCATTGTAAGTTATGTTCAACCTTTTTACATTAATGTCTCGTAGCTAAGTTATTATTATGCTTATTTAAAACGAAGTAATCATGATGTTGGGCTAATTATTAAAATTGGGTAATTGGGCTTTGTACCATAATTGGAGTTTGGACAAAAGAACGACACTTGTGGAAATTAGACTATGAGCTATTAATGGGCTTTATATTTGTTTAACTAAATGATAGTTTGTTAATGTTAATATAAAGATTTACAATTGGGCGTACCTATAAATTACCATATACACTCAATCGGACACGATGGGCGGGGTATTTATATGTACGAATAATCGTTCATTTAGCCGGACACAGGAATGGATTAATAGCCACTAGAATAATTAAAACAGGGGTGAAATTATGTACAAGGACACTTGGTATAATTGATAACAAAATATTAAAACCTTGGGTTACACTCAGTCGACATCCTGGTGTAATTATTAAACAAAGTATTAAAATCTTGTTACAGTTTAAGTCCCCAATTAGTTGGAATATTTAACTTTGGGTATAAGAATAATTTGACGAGGACACTCGCACTTTATATTTATGACTGATGGACTGTTATGGACAAAAACCAGACGGACATATTAAATAATCCAGGACAAAGGACAATTAACCCATGGGCATAAAACTAAAATCAACACGTCAAACATCATGATTACGGAAGTTTAAATAAGCATAATTCTTTTAATTCATATTTAATTTCCTTTATTTTATATTTAATTGCACTTCTAATTATCGCATTTTTATTGTTATTGTATTTAATTGCACTTTTAATTATCGTACTTTTTAATTATCGCAAGTTTATTTTATCGCACTTTTATTATTCGCAATTTCATTATCGTTATTTACTTTATGCTTTAATTTAAAGTCTTGTATTTATTTGGTTTTAACTGCGACTAAAGTTTTAAAATCGACAAACCGGTCATTAAACGGTAAAAACCCCCCTTTATAATAATAATATTACTTATATATATATATATTTGTATTTTTATAAAAGTAAACTAATATAGCGTTAAGCTTTGTTTAAAAAGATTCCCCGTGGAACGAACCAGACTTACTAAAAACTACACTACTGTACGATTAGGTACACTGCATATCAGTGTTGTAGCAAGGTTTAAGTATATCCATTCTATAAATAAATAAATATCTTGTGTAAAATTGTATCGTATTTAATAGTATTTTCTGTAAAAATAAGCTATTTTATATACTACTCTGCTAGAACATCAGCCCTATACCGGGTTCCGTCTTCCCGAATATTAATATGCTTCTCCGATCCTTTGGGTATTTCATCCTTTAAATTTCCCTCTTTTAAAACTCCTTGTTGCGCCTCCTTTATTTGAGTAGTAAGGTTATTATGAATCATTATATTCATAGATTTTACTCGAATGGGTTCTCTATCCTTCCTGCTCAAGGCATCGGCTACCACATTTGCCTTCCCCGGGTGGTAACGAATCTCAAAGTCGTAATCATTCAATAATTCAATCCACCTACGCTGCCTCATATTCAGTTGCTTCTGATTAAATATGTGTTGAAGACTTTTGTGGTCGGTATATATAATACTTTTGACCCCATATAAGTAGTGCCTCCAAGTCTTTAATGCAAAAACAACCGCGCCTAATTCCAAATCATGCGTCGTATAATTTTGTTCGTGAATCTTCAATTGTCTAGACGCATAAGCAATCACCTTCGTTCATCACAATCGAGACCTTGCTTTGATGCGTCACAATAAATCACAAAATCATCATTCCCTTCAGGCAATGACAATATAGGTGCCGTAGTTAGCTTTTTCTTCAATAACTGAAACGCTTTCTCTTGTTCATCATTCCATTCAAATTTCTTCCCTTTATGCGTTAATGCAGTCAAGGGTTTTGCTATTCTGGAAAAGTCTTGGATGAACCTTCTGTAGTAACCAGCTAGTCCTAAAAACTGGCGTATGTGTTTCGGAGTTTTCGGGGTTTCCCACTTTTCAACAGTTAATACACATAACTTAACTATATTAATATATCTATAGATAAAATGAAAATATATATAATGAAACCTATTAATCTACTATATGTATAAATTATCACTAATAGTAATATTAATCTACCATAAGACGTTGTGTAGAGGTTCCAGACAACATTTATACTTACTTTGATATCGCTCTAGTAATCTCGAGTATCATCTACGTCATTTTTTATTTCTAGTTTTTTGTTTATAGTAGCACTATCCTTATGCGAAAGTAATGTTGTCCAGAGCCCTTGTTATTTTCATTACCATTACTATTAAATTATTCATTTTATTAAAAACTACTAATATTATCATTATTATGAGATTCATTATAAAACTATCTTTGCCGGATCCACCTTAATACCTTCTTTGTTCACTATGTGACTGAGGAATTGAACTTCTTCCAACCAAAATGCACACTTTGAAAACTTAGCGTACAATTCTTCCTTCCTCAATACTTCTAACACCTTTCTCAAATGTTCACCATGTTCTTGGTCATTCTTTGAGTAAATAAGTATGTCATCAATGAAAACAATGACAAACTTGTCAAGGTATGGTCCACACACTCGGTTCGTAAGGTCCATGAACACAGATGGTGCATTAGTTAAACCAAACGGCATGACCATAAACTCGTAATGACCGTAACGTGTTCTGAAAGCAGTCTTTGGAATATCATCTTCTTTCACCCTCATTTGATGATACCCGGAACGTAAGTCAATCTTTGAATAAACAGACGAGCCTTGTAGTTGATCAAATAAGTCGTCGATTCTCGATAGTGGGTAGCGGTTCTTGATGGTAAGTTTGTTCAACTCTCGGTAGTCGATACACAACCTGAATGTACCATCTTTCTTCTTGACAAACAAAACAGGAGCTCCCCACGGTGATGTGCTTGGTCGAATGAAACCACACTCTAAAAGTTCTTGTAATTGGCTTTGCAGTTCTTTCATCTCGCTGGGTGCGAGTCTGTAAGGAGCACGAGCTATTGGTGCAGCTCCTGGTACAAGATCTATTTGAAATTCAACGGATCGCTGTGGGGGTAATCCCGGTAATTCTTTCGGAAATACATCGGGAAATTCTTTTGCAATGGGAACATCATTGATGCTCTTTTCTTCAGTTTGTACTTTCTCGACGTGTGCTAGAACAGTATAGCAACCTTTTCTTATTAGTTTTTGTGCCTTCAAATTACTAATAATATGTAGCTTCGTGTTGCCCTTTTCTCCGTACACCATTAAGGGTTTTCCTTTTTCTCGTATAATGCGAATTGCATTTTTGTAACAAACGATCTCCGCTTTCACTTCTTTCAACCAGTCCATACCGATTATCACATCAAAACTCCCTAACTCTACTGGTATCAAATCAATCTTAAATGTTTCGCTAACCAGTTTAATTTCTCGATTCCGACATATATTATCTGATGAAATTAATTTACCATTTGCTAATTCGAGTAAAAATTTACTATCCAAAGGCGTCAATGGACAACTTAATTTAGCACAAAAATCTCTACTCATATAGCTTCTATCCGCACCCGAATCAAATAAAACGTAAGCAGATTTATTGTCAATAAGAAACGTACCCGTAACAAGCTCCGGGTCTTCATGTGCCTCTGCCGCATTAATATTGAAAACTCTTCCGCGACCTTGTCCATTCGTGTTCTCCTGGTTCGGGCAATTTCTAATAATGTGGCCCGGTTTTCCACATTTATAACAAACTACATTGGCATAACTTGCTCCGACACTACTTGCTCCGCCATTACTCGTTCCGACACCATTTGTTCCTTTCGTTCTATTAACCCCTGGTCCGTAGACCTCACACTTCGCCGCGCTATGCCCATTTCTTTTACACTTGTTGCAAAATTTGGTGCAGAACCCCGAGTGATACTTTTCACACCTTTGGCATAGCTGCTTCTGATGGTTGTTGTTGTTGCGGTTATTATTGTTGTTGGGATGATTGTTGTAGTTGCTGTTGTTGTTGTTGTTGTTGTTGTTGTTGTTGGGCCGTTTGTTGTAGTTGCGATTGATGTTGCGATTGTTGGGATAATTGTTGCGATTATTGTTGTAATTGCTGTTGTTGTTGTATTGGTGATTCTTATCACCGTTTTCCTTCCACTTTCTTTTGACTTGCTTCACATTAGCCTCTTTAGCGGTCTGTTCTTTAATTCTTTCTTCAATTTGGTTCACTAGTTTGTGAGCCATTCTACATGCCTGTTGTATGGAGGCGGGCTCGTGTGAACTTATATCTTCTTGGATTCTTTCCGGTAATCCTTTCACAAACGCGTCGATCTTCTCTTCCTCATCTTCGAATGCTCCCAGACACAATAGGCACAATTCTGTGAATCGTCTTTCGTACGTGGTAATATCAAATCCTTGGGTTCGTAACCCTCTAAGTTCTGTCTTGAGCTTATTGACCTCGGTTCTGGGACGGTACTTCTCGTTCATCAAGTGCTTGAATGCTGACCACGGTAGTACGTACGCATCATCTTGTCCCACTTGCTCTAGATAGGTATTCCACCATGTTAACGCAGAACCTGTGAAGGTATGCGTAGCGTACTTCACTTTGTCCTCTTCAGTACACTTACTTATGGCAAACACTGATTCGACCTTCTCGGTCCACCGTTTCAATCCGATCGGTCCTTCGGTTCCATCAAATTTCAAAGGTTTGCAGGCAGTGAATTCTTTGTAGGTGCATCCTACACGATTTCCTGTACTGCCAGATCCAAGGTTATTGTTGGTATGTAGCGCAGCCTGTACTGCGGCTATGTTTGAAGCTAGAAAAGTACGGAATTCCTCTTCATTCATATTCACGGTGTGTCGAGTAGTCGGTGCCATTTCCTTCAAAATAGTCAAATGGAACAAGTTAATTATACAGAATATTAAGAGTAGTTAATAGTATTTCGTAGCATAATATGAACTCATTTATAAAAGCTTTTTCTTCATATTAGCGTTTTATAAGTTTAAATTCGGGTAGTACCTACCCGTTAAGTTCATACTTAGTAGCTAATATACAATTCAACTACTACAATTCTATATGAAAAACTGATTGTAATAATATTTCGCGTTCAAACTTTTATACAATATTTTACAAACTTACAATACCGCTTATTTTACATAAAGCATGAAATATAGCACACAATAACTTTGATACAAGATAGTTGTGAAGGTAATTCTAGCTAGTACACAAGTCGCTCAGCAAAGGCAATAAAGACACGTAATTCATACGTCCAGAAACAAGTCATGCATTCTGGTTTTACTAGGACTACTTCCCATCCTTGGTCTTATGGAACATAACCGTTATGGCCGTTGATAAGACAGCGTGTTGTAACGTCGTCAAAGGGACGAGGGTTACGTAATGACCAACGGTCTCGTAATAACCTAAAAACCTCATTTCTTACCCCAATTACCGACTCCGTCACTTGTGGGAACGTTTTGTTTAATAGTTGTAGCCCGATGTTCTTGTTCTCACTTTGGTGAGAAGCGAACATTACTAATCCGTAAGCATAACATGCTTCTTTATGTTGCATGTTAGCCGCTTTTTCTAAATCACAAAGTCCAATATTCGGATATATTGAGTCAAAATAATTTCTTAACCCATTGCGTAAAATAGCATTTGGGTTCCCCGCAATATATGCGTCAAAGTAAACACATCGTAACTTATGGATTTCCCAATGTGATATCCCCCATCTTTCGAACGAAAGCCTTTTATAAACCAAGGCATTCTTGGAACGTTCTTCGAATGTCTTACAAACTGATCTCGCCTTAAATAGTTGTGCCGAAGAATTCTGACCGACTCTAGACAAGATTTCATCAATCATGTCTCCGGGTAGGTCTCTTAAAATATTGGGTTGTCTATCCATTTTGTGTTTTTATACTGTAAAATAGACAAGAGTTAGATTCATAAAAAAAAAAATACTTATTAATACAAGCAATTTTTACATATATCATAAAGCATAAGCACACTATATTACATATATTACACAACACGAATACAACTATCTTATTCCAACTCGCTTGTTTCTTCTTCTTCGGTTTTGGTTCGTTTTGCCAAGTTTCTAGGGATATATGATGTTCCCCTAATACGAGCCGTCGTTTTCCACATTGGTTTAGAAAAACCTGGTGGTTTAGAGGTTCCCGGGTCATTGTTACAACTTAAGGACTTCGGGGGTTGACGATACATATAAAGTTCATCGGGGTTGGAATTAGATTTCTCTATTTTTATGCCCTTTCCCTTATTATTTTCTTTTGCCTTTTTAAATTCAGTTGGGGTAATTTCTATAACATCATCGGAATTCTCGTCAGAATCCGATTCATCGGAGAATTGGTAATCCTCCCAATATTTTGCTTCCTTAGCGGAAACACTATTGACCATAATTAACATTGGTCGGTTGGTTGAGGATTTTCTTTTACTTAACCGTTTTATTATTTCCTCCACCGGTTCTATTTCTTCATCCGGTTCCGATTCTTCTTCCGGTTCCGATTCTTCTTCTGGTTCCGACTCTTCTTCCGGTTCCTCTTCGGGAACTTGTGAATCAGTCCACGAATCATTCCAATTTACATTTGACTCTTCATTATTATTAGGTGAGTCAATGGGACTTGTTCTAGAGGTAGACATCTATCACATAATATCAAACGCGTTAAGAGATTAATATATCACATAATATTCACATGTTAAAAATATATAGTTTCCAACAAAATTTGTTAAGCAATCATTTTTCAAGTAAACACGGTCGAAGTCCAGACTCACTAATGCATCCTAACAAACTCGATAAGACACACTAATGCAAAATTCTGGTTCTCTAAGACTAATGCTCGGATACCAACTGAAATGTCCCGTTCTTATTGATTAAAAACGTTCCATATTAATTGATTTCGTTGCGAGGTTTTGACCTCTATATGAGACGTTTTTCAACGACTGCATTCATTTTTAAAACAAACCATAACCTTTATTTCATAAATAAAGGTTTAAAAAGCTTTACGTAGATTATCAAATAATGATAATCTAAAATATCCTGTTTACACACGACCATTACATAATGGTTTACAATACAAATATGTTACATCGAAATCAGTTTCTTAAATGCAGTTTTTACACAATATCATACAAACATGGACTCCAAATCTTGTCCTTATTTTAGTATGCAACAGCGGAAGCTCTTAATATTCACCTGAGAATAAACATGCTTTAAACGTCAACAAAAATGTTGGTGAGTTATAGGTTTAACCTATATATATCAAATCGTAACAATAGACCACAAGATTTCATATTTCAATACACATCCCATACATAGAGATAAAAATCATTCATATGGTGAACACCTGGTAACCGACATTAACAAGATGCATATATAAGAATATCCCCATCATTCCGGGACACCCTTCGGATATGATATAAATTTCGAAGTACTAAAGCATCCGGTACTTTGGATGGGGTTTGTTAGGCCCAATAGATCTATCTTTAGGATTCGCGTCAATTAGGGTGTTTGTTCCCTAATTCTTAAATTACCAGACTTAATAAAAAGGGGCATATTCGATTTTGATAATTCAACCATAGAATGTAGTTTCAAGTACTTGTGTCTATTTTGTAAATCATTTATAAAACCTGCATGTATTCTCATCCCAAAAATATTAGATTTTAAAAGTGGGACAATAACTCACTTTCACAGATTTTTACTTCGTCGAGAAGTAAGACTTGGTCACTGGTTGATTCACGAACCTATAACAATATATACATATATATCAAAGTATGTTTAAAATATATTTACAACACTTTTAATATATTTTGATGTTTTAAGTTTATTAAGTCCGTTGTCCTCGTTAGTAACCTACAACTAGTTGTCCACAGTTAGATGTACAGAAATAAATAGATAAATATTATCTTGAATCAATCCACGACCCAGTGTATACGTATCTCAGTATTGATCACAACTCAATCTATATATATTTTGGAATCAACCTCAACCCTGTATAGCTAACTCCAACATTCACATATAGAGTGTCTATGGTTGTTCCGAAATATATATAGATGTGTCGAAATGATAGGTCGAAACATTGTATACGTGTCTATGGTATCTCAAGATTACATAATATACAATACAAGTTGATTAAGTTATGATTGGAATAGATTTGTTACCAATTTTCACGTAGCTAAAATGAGAAAAATTATCCAATCTTGTTTTACCCATAACTTCTTCATTTTAAATCCGTTTTGAGTGAATCAAATTGCTATGGTTTCATATTGAACTATATTTTATGAATCTAAACAGAAAAGTATAGGTTTATAGTCGGAAAAATAAGTTACAAGTCGTTTTTGTAAAGGTAGTCATTTCAGTCGAAAGAACGACGTCTAGATGACCATTTTAGAAAACATACTTCCACTTTGAGTTTAACCATAATTTTTGGATATAGTTTCATGTTCATAATAAAAATCATTTTCTCATAATAAAAACTTTTAAATCAAAGTTTATCATAGTTTTTAATTAACTAACCCAAAACAGCCCGCGGTGTTACTACGACGGCAAAAATCCGGTTTTACGGTGTTTTTCGTGTTTCTAGGTTTTAAATCATTAAGTTAGCATATCATATATATATAGAACATGTGTGTAGTTAATTTTAAAAGTCAAGTTAGAAGGATTAACTTTTGTTTGCGAACAAGTTTAGAATTAACTAAACTATGTTCTAGTGATTACGAGTTTAAACCTTCGAATAAGATAGTTTTATATATATGAATCGAATGATGTTATGAACATCATTACTACCTCAAGTTTAGTAGGTAAACCTACTGGAAGTGACAAGAAATGATCTAGATTCAAAGGATCTTGGATGGCTTGAAAGTTCTTGAAGTAGGATCATGACACAAAAACAAGTTCAAGTAAGATTTTTACTCGAATTAAGATAGTTTATAGTTATAGAAATTGAATCAAAGTTTGAATATGAATATTACCTTGAATAAGAAAGATAACCTACTGTATATAACAAAGGTTTCTTGATCTTAGATGATTACTTGGAATGGATTAGAAAGCTTGGAAGTAAATTAGTAAACTTGAAGGGATTTTTGAAGTGTTCTTGAAGTGTTCTTCCTATGATGATTATAGCTTGATTCTTGAAGTGATTTTTGATGAAGATGATGATTAAATACTGGAAAAATACGTTCATAATAGTGTGTGTGTGTTGAGAGAGAATTAGAAAGAGAATTGAGAGTGAAATAGAGTGAATGATGAGTGGTAATTGGTGAGTGGTGAGTGGGGTTAAAAGGAGTTCTAGTTAGTTGACTAGCTCATGGTAGAAGTTAAAATTGATTAGTCATACATGAGATAATCAAGATTGGAATCCCATGCTAGTTCCTATTGGTATATACCCATAGTAAGTACGTTTTGAAGCTGTGTATAATACGGGTAAGAATACGACTAGAATTCTTGATGAAAGAAAAGAATGGGAAAGTAACTGTAACCATTTTCGTTAAGTATGAGTGTTTTGATATATGTCTTGAAGTCTTCCAAAAGTATTTTAATACATCTAAATACACTACATGTATATACATTTTAACTGAGTCGTTAAGTCATCGTTAGTTGTTACATGTAAGTGTTGTTTTGAAACCTTTAAGTTAACGATCTCAATTAATGTTGTTAACCCATTGTTTATTATATCTAATGAGATGTTAAATTATTATATTATCATGATATTATGATATATTAATATATCTTAATATGATATATATACATTTAAATGTCGTTACAACTATAATCGTTACATATATGTCTCGTTTCGAAATCCTTAAGTTAGTAGTCTTGTTTATATGTATATAACTCATTGTTAATATACTTATGGAGATACTTACTTATCATAATCTCATGTTAACCATATGTATATCCATATATATATCGTCATGTCGTTTTTACTAGTTTTAACGTTCGTGAATCGCCGGTCAACTTGGGTGGTCAATTGTCTATATGAAACATATTTCAATTAATCAAGTCTTAACAAGTTTGATTGCTTAACATGTTGGAAACATTTAATCATGTAAATATCACTCTCAATTAATATATATAAACATGGAAAAGTTCGGGTCACTACATATAGCAGTAAAAGTAATCAGCAGCATGCATCAAATGAAATGTCCCGTTCATATTGATTATAAACGTTCCATATTAATTGATTTCGTCACGAGGTTTTGACCTCTATATGAGACGTTTTTTAAAGACTGCATTCATTTTTAAAACAACCATAACCTTTATTTTATCGATAAAGGTTTAAAAAGCAATACGTAGATTATCAAATAATGATAATCTAAAATATACCGTTTACACACGACCATTACATAATGGTTTACAATAAGATTATATTACATCAAAAAAAAAAAATAAGTTTCTTGAATGCAGTTTTTACATAATATCATACAAGCATGGACTCCAAATCTTGTCCTTATTTTAATATGCAACAGCGGAAGCTCTTAATAATCACCTGAGAATAAATACGCTTAAAAATGTCAACAAAAATGTTGGTGAGTTATAGGTTTAACCTATATATTATCAAATCATAATAATAGGCCACAAGATTTCATATTTCAATATACATCCCATACATAGAGATAAAATTCATTCATATGGTGAACACCTGGTAACCGACATTAACAAGATGCATATAAGAATATCCCCTATCATTCCAGGAAATCCTTCGGACATGATAAAAACTAATTCGAAGTACTAAAGCATCCGGTACTTTGGATGGGGTTCGTTAGGCCCAATAGATCTATCTTTAGGATTCGCGTCAATTAGTAGATCGGTTTACTAATTCTTAGGTTACCAAGCAAAAGGGGCATATTCGGCTTCGATCATTCACCCATATAATGTAGTTTCAATTACTTGTGTCTATTTCGTAAAACATTTATAAAACTGCATATATTCTCATCCTAAAATATTAGATTTTAAAAGTGGGACTATAACTCACTTTCACAGATTTTTACTTCGTCGAGAAGTAAGACTTGGCCACTGGTCGATTCACGAATCTATAACAAATATATACATATATATCAAAGTATGTTCAAAATATATTTACAACACTTTTAATACTTTTTTACTGTTTTAAGTTTATTAAGTTAGCTGTCCTCTTTAGTAACCTACAACTCGTTGGCCACAGTTAGATGTACATAAATAAATCGATATATATATTATCTTGAATCAATCCACGACCCAGTGTATACACGTCTCAGGCTAGATCTCAACTCAAAGTATATATATTTTTGGAATCAACCTCAACCCTGTATAGCTAACTCCAACATTACTGCATATAGAGTGTCTATGGTTGTTCCAAATAATATATATACATGGGTCGATATGATATGTCAAAACATTTGCATACGTGTCTATGGTATCCAAAGATTACATAATATATTAGAATACATGTATAATACAATATGAGTTAGCTAGGATATGATTTGTATAGAATTGTTACAATATTTCCCGTAGCTACAACAATCAAAAAATATCCAACCTTGTTTTACCCATAACTTCTTCGTTTTAAATCCGTTTTGAGTGAATCAAATTGCTATGGTTTCATATTGAACTCTATTTTATGAATCTAGACAGAAAAAGTATAGGTTTATAGTTAGAAATATAAGTTACAAGTCATTTTTGTAAGAGGTTGTCATTTCAGTCGAAAGAACGACGTCTTGATGACCATTTTGAAAAACATACTTCCACTTTGAGTTTAACCATGATTTTTGGATATAGTTTCATGTTCATAAGAAAAATCATTTTTCCAGAAGAACAACTTTTAAATCAAAGTTTATCATAGTTTTTAATTATCAAACCCAAAACAGCCCGCGATGTTACTACGACGGCGTATGTCCGGTTTTACGGTGTTTTTCGTGTTTCCAGGTTTTAAATCAATAAGTTAGCATATCATATAGATATAGAACATGTGTTTAGTTGATTTTAAAAGTCAAGTTAGAAGGATTAGCTTTTGTTTGCGAACAAATTTTAGAATTAACTAAACTATGTTCTAGTGATTTCAAGTTTAAACCTTCGAATAAGGTAGTTTTATATATATGAATTCAATGATGTTATGAACATCATTACTACCTCAGGTTTTGTGGATAGACCTACTGGAAATGAGAAAAATAGATCTAGCTTCAAAGGATCCTTGGATGGCTTGAAAGTTCTTGAAGCAGAATCATGACACGAAAACAAGTTCAAGTAAGATTTCCAATCGAAATAAGATTGTTATAGTTATAAAAATTGAATCAAAGTTTGAATATGAGTATTACCTTGTATTAGAAAGATATCTTACTATAAATAAAAAAAGATTTCTTGAGGTTGGATGGTCACTTTACAAGATTGGAAGTAAGCTAGCAAACTTGGAAGTATTCTTGATTTTATGAAACTATAACTTATAGAATTTATGAAGAATACTTAGAACTTGAAGATAGAACTTGAGAGAGATTAATTAAATGAAGAAAATTGAAGAATAAAAGTGTTTGTAGGTGTTTTTGGTCGTTGGTATATGGATTAGATATAAAGGATATGTAATTTTGTTTTCATGTAAATAAGTCATGAATGATTACTAATATTTTTGTAATTTTATGAGATATTTCATGCTAGTTGCCAAATGATGATTCCCACATATGTTAGGTGACTCACATGGGCTGCTAAGAGCTAATCATTGGAGTGTATATACCAATAGTATATACATTTAGAAGCTGTGTATTGTACGAGTATGAATACGGGTGCATACGAGTAGAATTGTTGATGAAACTGAACGAGGATGTAATTGTAAGCATTTTTGTTAAGTAGAAGTATTTTGATAAGTGTCTTGAAGTCTTTAAAAAGTGTATGAATACATATTAAAACACTACATGTATATACATTTTAACTGAGTCATTAAGTCATCGTTAGTCGTTACATGTAAATGTTGATTTGAAACCTTTAAGTTAACGATCATGTTAAATGTTGTTAACTCAATGTTTATTATATCTAATGAGATGTTAAATTATTATATTATCATGATATTATGATATATTAATATATCTTAATATGATATATATACATTTAAATGTCGTTACAACGATAATCGTTACATATATGTCTCGTTTCAAAATCCTTAAGTTAGTAGTCTTGTTTTTACATATGTAGTTCATTGTTAATATACATAATGACATGTTTACTTATCATTTATCATGATTAAACATAGTGTAAAAATATCTTAATATGATTCATATGTAATTAGTAAGACGTTGTTATAACGATAATCGTTATATATATCGTTTCGAGTTTCTTAATTCAATAAACACAATTTTATGTATATAACCCATTGTTAAAATACCTAATGAGATACTTACTTATCATAATATCATGTTAACTATATATATAATCATATATATGTCATCATATAGTTTTTACAAGTTTTAACGTTCGTGAATCACCGGTCAACTTGGGTGGTCAATTCTCTATATGAAACCTATTTCAATTAATCAAGTCTTAACAAGTTTGATTGCTTAACATGTTGGAAACACTTAATCATGTAAATATAAATTTCATTTAATATATATAAACATGGAAAAGTTCGGGTCACTACAGTAAATTCCGAGGACACAAGTAAACTAGCAAGTTGTAGATTAGTCCTATTAGTGAATCCTACTCGGGTCGGTCCAGACTCACTAATGCATCCTAATTTCCTACAACCAATGCTCTGATACCAAATGTGACCACCCGTACTAAATCAACATGTACGGACCATCAACAACGGGATCATTACAAGGTCAAACACTATATGCGTTTTCAAAACAAGTTTGCATTCATGGTCAAAGGTGACGTCATAACCAATGTCAAATGTTTTACAACCGAAAATATGCTTCTATGAACGAAAGCAAGTAATAATAGTACGTGACCCGTAGGTCATTACAAATACATCGTTTTAAAAGTAATAAAGTTTGAATGCAAGATAAAATGTTTCATGCGATGATATCTCTAGTAAGCACAGCGGAAGTCTACAAGGCATGACTAGTACAACAGCGGGAGCAAGCAACCTTAAGCACCTGAGAAAAACATGCTTAAAACGTCAACACAAAGGTTGGTGAGCTATAGTTTAAGCATAACAGTAATGTAAGGTAGGCCACGAGATTTCATTGCTTCAACAGCGTTTCAAAACAGTATGAAAAGTATATGTATAACCGTGGGCACTTGGTAACTAACTTAACGTTTATCACCCCCTAAAAGTACACTTGGCGAGTGCGTATATTTATGAACTATTAAACACCCGTTAAATGCTAGCGCTACTAGCCCGAGTGGGGATGTCAAACCCTATGGATCCATATCTAAGATTCGCGTTCGCCGGTTCAAAGACCAATGACTAAACGTTACCGAGCTAAGGGGAAAGTTTATGACGTTGTATAACCCACACATATATAAAGTTTAAGTACTCGTGCCTAGTATGTAAAACATAATATGCGCATGTATTCTCAGTTCCCAAAATAGTTAAAGTAAAAAGGGATGCTATAACTCACATTGGAAAAGTAGTGGTAAAGTTGACTCGGGAAAAGTAAGCAAGTATGTAGGTCCAGAAAGTCGTCAACCTAAGTCAAAAGTTACTAAGTCAGTAAATCGTTCCCAAAGGTTTAAATTTATGTAAATTAGGTCTTAAGTATCATCATCATTCATCATTAAGTCAAAAGGGTAAAGTAAGTTTCATTCTAGAAAAGAGTCTAAAACAAAGGCTGACTTCGATCAGTCACCACGGCCTCTATACCTACTGAAATGAGGTGAGACCAGTGGCCATGGCTCCGTAAATGAGACCTTTAGTTGATGTAAAAATTATAGAATCAAACTCGTCTTTGTTTGACCGTGGCGACGGTTTAAGTGCGAGTAGGTCAGAATTTTCAGCACAACGTTAAAAGGACATAGTGACACTCGGAGGGCCATAAATCCTAAACCGTAACTCGGATTAAGACGAGTCTTAAACGAAAAATTATCTACTCGAATAGTGATAACTGAAAATTAGCTTTACAGTAGCCCAGGTGGGCGGTTGAGACCCAGAAAACAGTAAGTTAATGTGTTCTGGTGGGTCCTTGGTGCTTGATGCTCATCCCGGTTCTCATCATTGATGCATATAGCTTCAAGTGTACAACTCGTTGATGTGTTTGCATCATCTTAACCAAGGTTTGACCATCATAACACTAGTTTAAGTCTAATATAAGTTGCACAACTCAATTATGTGTTGTAAGTAGTTTGATGAACCAAAGTTACATCAAGATCTTAGATCCGACACATACATGAACTCTAAAAGTAATATTAACCAAGTTTTGACTATCATGACACTAGTGTAAGTCTAAGATATGTAGAACAACTCACTTAAGAGTTGTATAATGTTTGATGAACCAAAGTTACATCAAGATCTTAGATCCAACACATACAAGAGTTATAAAAGTAATATTAAACTACAAACTTGAAAATAAACTTAAGCAAACAAGATCTTAAGTTGTAGAACATAGTTCTTAGTTAGATCTTGAAGATTCTAGACCCAAAAGTCTAGATCTAAAGTTCTTAAATTAAATCCAACACAAGTATATGAAGTTATAACTAAAAAGTTATACTTCCATGTTCTTAAACTTACAAAGTTAACTTTTAGTTTCAAGAAATATGAGATCAAGATTAACTAGTAACACTTGACCAAATCACAACTTTAAGGTACATAAAATGAAGAAGTAAGTTAAATCTACAAGTAATAAGTTCATGGTTGTTCATACTTGGAAAGATTCAAGCCAAAGCTTTGATCCTTAAGAAAGTAAACTTTAAGTTTACAACATGAACTCAAGTATGATTATAAACTCATGAACTTTTCTTTTTAACATGCTTTATGGAAGAATCAAAACATAAACTTGATTTTCCTAGGTTCTTGTATGTTCTTGAATAAACAAGATGATATGAAGAATAAACTAGAGATTTTGATTCTTACAACTAGTAAATAAATAACAACTAAGAACAAGTAACAAACAACAATGAACAATTAAACAAACAATCAAATGATGATGATATGTATGTGTATATAATTCGGTTTTTATGAAGAAAAAGAAGAGAAAAGTAAGCTTGTTACTTACAAGTCTTGAGAGAAAAAGGAGAGAAAAGAAAGCAAGTAAGTTTGTGTGTGTGAGAAATGAGGTAGAAGTATACATGTAAGTAGCAAAACAAGAAGCAAAGTTTGAATCTCTCCTCCCCATGGGAAGCTCACGGCCATGGATCAAAAAGGCAAGGTCAAATGTTAACTTTCAAGTATTGGAGAATGGTGATAGCTTAGTATGGTAATAAAGTTAATTGGTGTGGGAAAGTGTTGTAAATATGCAAGTAACTAGATTCCCATGAACTAATTAATCTAGCTTAGTTTAAATGTAATACTTGCATGATAGTAATGGGCTAATTAATCCATTAAGTGTGTAGGGTGGGCTTCCAAGTCCACTTTCAATAATAAAAGCTCAAGTCCAAGTAAGTATGCAATTAAAATAAATAAAGCCCAAGTAATTAACTACTAACCTTAGTTAATTAAAAATGATTAATAATAAATAATCATGAATGTAAATAATATTTGAAAATATTATTCGTGAAAAGTACGCGTGTCACAAAGACGTGTCGGGCCATGTAAAGTCAAGTACGATAACAAGTAAACGTATAAAAATACATTTATTAATGCGCAAGTATTAATAATAAATATTATTAATAAAAGTTGGAATTTCCAGGGTCGTTACAGTTCGGGGTGTGATTTTTTTGTAGCTATCAAAGGGAAATGGGTTAAGTCGGGTGTAGAATCGACTATCGTCAATGTCTATGGCCCTCATAATGATCGAGAAAAAATATTATTTTGGGAATTACTTGATAGGCTTATCAATAGTGTGTCTACGTCTTGGTTACTTGTTGGGGATTTCAATGAGGTTAGAGTAGCGGATGATTGTCTTAATTCACAATATCACCAAAGAAGGGCGGATAGATTCAACGACTTCATCACGAGAAACGGCTTAATAGAGATTGATATTAGTGGGAGAAAAATTTATGCGTATTAGCGATGATGGCATGAAGTTTAGCAAGATAGATAGGTTCTTGGTTGATAATACTTTCCTTGGCCTTTGGGATGATCTTTCGGTAATTGCCTTAGATAGACATCTCTCGGATCATTGTCCTTTGATTTTAAGGGATAAGTTTATAGATTTTGGGCCGAAACCATTTAAAGTTTTCTACGAGTGGTTTAATTATGACGAGGTTGATAAGGTGATTATGGAGGCTTGGAGTCAACCTATTCGGGGATCGAGAAAGGACTGTAACTTTAGGGATAGACTTAAGAACGTTAAGTTTGCACTAAGGGATTGGAGTGCTATTAAATTTGGGGGTCTTGATAAGGAAATTGATGTGCTTAAAAAGAAGTTTCATAGTGGGAGTTAAAGGCGGAATCAAATGCCATTACGAATTTGGAACAGGAAAGATGGTTAGATTGTAGACGACGTTGGGTTGAGAAATCAAAAATAAAAGCTAATATGTTGAAACAAAAGGCAAGATTGAAGTGGACTATTGACGGAGATGAAAACATCAAGTTCTTCCATGCTATGATTCGTAGAAAGAATAGTAAATGTAATTTTTGTGGACTTAATATCAATGGTTCGTGGATTGAAGACCCGATACCGATAGTGATAAAAGATACGATTTATGAACATTTCAAAGATATTTTCAGCAAAAAGGTTCAGTCTAGGCCTAGGTTGCTGCTAAGAGAATCAAATGGGCCAGCCCAAGCTACCAGGCCTGCTTCTGTTCACGCGTCTATGACTGGGTTTTCATCACGGGCTCATGGATTTGGGCCTAACGAGTTTCTGTCCAGTGGATCCCATCCCCCTAATCCGGATGGCAGGTCTGCTGTCCAGTTTCCATCGAGTACCACAAGTCCATTGGTTCATGAGATTTTCAAGCTATCCAAATCACAATCTGTGGAACTTGAAGAACAATTCAGTGGGGAAGAAATTTGGGAGGCGGTAAAAGGGTGTGCGAATAATAAAGCTCCAGGTCCGGATGGTTTTAACATGAGATTCTTTAAAAAGTTTTGGGCAATTATTAGTGAAGATTTGATTGATGCAATTCGTTATTTTTGGTGAAATGGTGCTATCTCTCCGGGTTGCAACTCGTCTTTCATTACTTTAATTCCTAAAGTCGCTAATCCGGTAAGTCTAAGCGAGTATAGACCTATTAGTCTCATTGGTAGCTTTTATAAGATTATTGCAAAACTTCTCTCTAATCGTATAAAAAAGGTCATTCCAAATCTTGTTGATTTTGAGCAAAGCGCTTTTATAAAAGGAAGGAACATTATGGATGGTGTCTTGATTGTGAATGAGTCTCTTGAATTTTTGAAGAACAAACACATTAAGAGTTTGTTGTTTAAAGTTGATTTTGAAAAGGCTTTTGATAGCCTTAATTGGGAATTTTTAGATGAAATGATGTTCTTGATGGGTTTTGGTATCAAATGGAGGAAATGGATTGCTTCATGTCTTGGTTCGGCCTCCATCTCGGTCTTAGTTAATGGATCTCCAACCAAAGAATTTAACCTTGGGAGAGGGGTTAGACAAGGCGATCCCCTCTCTCCTTTTCTTTTCATTATCGTGGCGGAAGGTCTAAATTGGATGGCTAAATCGGCGGTTTCTAATGGTCTCTTTTGTGGTGTTGAAATTGGTAATGATAAAATTCCTTTATCTCACTTGCAATACGCGAATGATACCATTTTCTTTGGCAAGTGGAGTTTGGAGAATATGGAAAATCTAATGAAACTTTTGAAGTGTTTTGAACTAAGCTCCAGACTAAAAATGAATTATAATAAGAGCAATTTATTTGGTGTGGGTGTAGATAAAGAGGAGGTTAAAGATATGACAAATGTTCGGTTCTAAAATGGGAACCTTTCCCATGACTTATCTCGGGCTTCCTATTGGTGCCAACATGAAAAAGTTATCGAATTGGAAGCCGGTGATTGATAAATTTGGAAAGAGATTATCGGATTGGAAAGCGCGTGCGATTTCTTTCGGTACGGTGGACGTTTAACTCTCGTGAATGCGGTTCTAAATAGTTTACCGTTGTACTACTTTTCGCTCTACCGTGCCCCGCCCTCCGTGCTTAAAAAACTTGAGTGTGTAAGACGTAATTTTTTTAAGTGGGTCGGGTGATGTTTCTAAAATTTCATGAGTTAAATGGGATGATGTCATTTGCTCTCCGGCGGATGGTGGACTAAATTTGGGTTCTTTAAATTGAAAAAATTTGGCGTTAACGGCAAGTGGTGGTGGAGGTTTCATTCCGAAACCACTTCCTTGTGGGTTAAGGTCATTAAGAGTATTTATGGGGTTTCGGGGCTTCTTAATATGGGGGGGGGGGGAATTTTTATCTACTAATTCTACTTGGAGTAACATTGTTAAAGCAGGGTTCGATATAGACAATGCGGGGGTCGAGTTTACAAGGTCGTTTGCATGGAAGATAGGAAACGGGCGTAACATGAAATTTTGGGAAGACGTTTGGTTATTGGACAAACTGCTAAAGGAGGTATTTAAAAGATTGGTACGGCTAGAATCTAATCCCCAAGTTTCGGTTGCTAATCGTATACAAACCATTGATGGTTCAGTTGTGTTTTTGTCGAGTTGGTCTCGCCCTATTACGGGGCGTACAAAGGGAGAGATGGATAATCTTGAATCAATTCTTTCAACTTTTGCGATGAATCTGAAGAAAGAGGATTATTTTTTGTGGAGGCTAAGTAATTGCGGTTCTTTTTCAACAAAAAAGCTAACAAAACATATTATGGAAAAGATGTATCCTTCAAGTAATACAAGTGTGGCTTCAATGAAAAATAATCTTGTTCCTAAACAAGTAGAAGTCTTTGTATGGAGAGCGAAGCGGGAAAGATTGCCCATCTTGTCCGAACTTGACAAACGGGGTATTGATCTTCATTCCGTTCTTTGCCCGCTTTGTGACAAGGATATTGAAACGGTGAATCACTCGCTTTTGTCGTGTTCGCATGCTCGGGTAATATGGGAAAAAGTTCATGAGTGGTGGGGATTTGATTCGGCTATCCTCTCTTTTGATAATCTCCTTTGCGGTTGTGTTCCTTCGAATTGTTCCGATTGGGGGGGTCAACTTTGGCAAGCGGTTGAGTGTAATTGTGGTTACCTTATTTGGAAGAATAGAAACTAAAAAGTTTTTAAGAAGACCTCGTGGACTCCTCCAAATGCACTTAGTGAGATTCAAGTCTTAAGCTATGATTGGGTAGCGAAGCATTGCAAAAAAAGAAGAATCGAATGGCACGAATGGCTACATAATCCTAGATCATTACTTGTATAAATTGTAAATTTTAGTGCGCTTACCCTTAATTGTTTCTCTAGTGGAGCTCGGCATCTCTACGCTTTGCGTTGTACGTTTATTTGTAGAAACCCGTCCTAATCCATCCGGACGAAGTCCATATCGATTATAAACGATTCACAACAGTTGATTACATCGCGAGGTACTTGACCTCTATATGATACATTTTACAAACATTGCATTCGTTTTTGAAAAGACAATCTTTCATTACATCGAAAGTTGACGGCGTGCATACCATTTTATAATATATCTAACTATAATTGACTTAATAATAATCTTGATGAACTCAACGACTCGAATGCAACGTCTTTTGAAATATGTCATGAATGACTCCAAGTAATATCTTTAAAATGAGCAATTGCACAGCAGAAGACTTCTTTCATACCTGAGAATAAACATGCTTTCAAGTGTCAACCAAAAGGTTGGTGAGTTCATTAGTTTAACATAAATAATCATTCCATAATTTTAATAGACCATAAGATTTCATATTTCCATTTCTCGTAAACATACGTCCCATGCATAGAGACAAAAATATCATTCATATGGATTGAACACCTGGTAACCAACATTCACAATATATATATAAGAATATCCCCATCATTCCGGGATCCTCCTTCGGACATGATATAAATTTCGAAGTACTAAAGCATCCGGTACTTTGGATGGGGCTTGTTGGGCCCGATAGATCTATCTTTAGGATTCGCGTCAATTAGGGTTTCTGTTCCCTAATTCTTAGATTACCAGACTATAAAGGGGCATATTCGATTTCGATCATTCAACCATATAATGTAGTTTCAATTACTTGTGTCAATTTCGTAAAACAGTTATAAAAGTTGCGCATGTATTCTCAGCCCAAAAATGTAAATGGTAAAAAGGCAAATGAAACTCACCTATTGTATTTTGTAGTAAAAATACATATGACGACATTAAACAACTGAACAATGCAGGGTTGGCCTCGGATTCATGAACCTATATCATTTGTATATATATTAACATATATAATGGTAATCAAACAAATTATATATTATTAATGATTTGATTGTTATTTTAATTATATGTTTCATTAATAATCTAATTAATTACATTTATTAATATTTATTATAAAAGTATTAATATAGTTATATTATATGTAGTAAATATGATTTTATATAACTAATAGTTATTTGATAAAATAATATTGATAATAATAATAATACATAAAAAGTTGTTTTATTTTACAATAATAATAATAATAATAATAATAATAATAATAATAATAATAATAATAATAATAATAATAATAATAATAATAATAATAATAATAATAATAATAATAATAATAATAATAATAATAATAATAATAATAGTTATGATGATAATAATATTGATACTAGTATTAATAATAATATAAAATAATAATATTATTGTCAAAATAGTAGTAATGAACATAACAATATATTAAAATTGATGTTACTTATAATAATGATAATACTAGTAATAAAAATAATGAAAAAAATAATAATAATGATAATATTAATAATAATAATAAGATCATGTTTAATGATAATAATAATAAAAATGATAAAAATAATAATAATAATGATACTTTTAATTAAGATGATGATTTTAATTATAATGATAACATTAATAATAATGTTATTTTTAATAATAATAAGAATATTTAATGATAATGATAATAATGATATTGATATTGATATTAATAATTAATAATAATCTTTCTAATAACGGTACTAACAATAAAGATAATCATTTTAGTTATATTAATGGTATTAACAATATTTTATCATAATACTAACAATAATGATAATAATAGTAATAATAACAACAAATACTAGTAATAAAATTAATTATACCTTCAAGAGAATAGGTTTTAAAAAAAAAATGACAATGCTGTGGATCGAACCCAGGACCACCTGATACCCCTTCAGTCCCCTTAACCATTCAACCAGCTTTATTTTTCTGATTTATGTCCATTTTATTTGTTTATAACCCGAAATAATTACGTTTCTATTTTCCTTCATCTTCATCAAATGGCTTATCTGACTCGATCCCTTTCAAATCTTACTAATAGTAACAAATCGAATTTAGGAGGTTAAATTGTTCCCAAAAAAAATTTATAACAGAGAGATTAAATTAATATATGCGAAGAAAAAAAAATTAAAAAAAAAATTATATATATATATAATAGCCTGCTCGTCGCTGGGTTTTAAAAAAATAAAAAATTTTGATTTCACATTTTATTAAGATTTGGACAATTGTTATAATACGAAATTAGTTTCAAATCACTCCTATAATCTATTAAAATCGTCAATTTAACTGAAAACATCGAATCAAATACGAATTTCTCGATGAACATAAACTTTGACTTTTTGAAAATAAACTTTGACTCGAAAATTCTTCCTCGATAGATAAAATTGAGATTTGAACTTTTACAGATAGTTTATATAGGAGATTTTAAACAACATTGCATTAATAGTTTTTGTAATTGATTGCAAAAATCGAATTTGTGGAAATCGACCAAGAACAGGAAACGGGTCTGTTTTCCTTTAAAACTTTTTCTGTTTTAATTCGCGAGTAATACCAGTTATCTTATAATGTAACGGGTTGGTTGATGCTGTATCAAAAGTTGACTAATCGTGTTTGTATCTTGGATTTAGTTGGACAGAAACCCACGAGCAAACAGAATACAGAAGAAGAAAAATAAGTGATAAAGACAGTTAATAATTTATTACGCGTTTTATTTTTTTTAAAAAAATTGTTGTTATCTAAAATATCCTTATTTATATCAACCTGTATTTATATTTAATTTTGTATAAAATGTATTTGTATATATATACTGTATATATATCGTATCTGTATGTAACACAAGTTCTATATACGGTTTTCTAATATATCTAATTAAATCAATATATATATATATATATATATATATATATATATATATATATATAGATATCTCTGTTTTTATATATATCTATATTATAAATAATCATATTAATTTACAATTGTATTTATAATAATAAATAATATTCAGCTAACTAATACTATTAATAATATAAATATTAATACTGATTTTAATATTAATACTAATAATGAGAATAGTACTAATAATATGGGTATATCAAATTATGCTCATCAACTCACATATTTATATACTACATAATAAATTTATAATATTTACAATACTGGTATCATTATTCACAGTAACATTCATTAATATAATAGCTATATTATAATTTGTAATTTACATTTTATAACTTTTACAATTTCGTGTTAGATATCTCTGTTTTTATATATATCTATATTATAAATAATCATATTAATTTACAATTGTATTTATAATAATAAATAATATTCAGCTAACTAATACTATTAATAATATAAATATTAATACTGATTTTAATATTAATACTAATAATGAGAATAGTACTAATAATATGGGTATATCAAATTATGCTCATCAACTCACATATTTATATACTACATAATAAATTTATAATATTTACAATACTGGTATCATTATTCACAGTAACATTCATTAATATAATAGCTATATTATAATTTGTAATTTACATTTTATAACTTTTACAATTTCGTGTTACTATGTGATAACATTTATTGTGTACTTATTATTCATATATCTTACATCTATTACAACGTATTAATTCTTAATAATAATCATATATCTATATATTTCCATTTTATTAGCAACTTAATTATTCATTAGTTTACATTTTTAATTTCATTTGATTAAATTGTATTTTATTATTTCAAATTATTATATATACTTTTATTTATATATAGATATATATACATACATATTTATTTACACACAATTGTTCGTGAATCATCAGAAATAGTCAAAGGATAATTGGACATATGACAATGATTCAAACTTCTTGAGACCGATCATAACAGACCTTGCTTATCGTGTCGAAATCGTATAAGGATTAGGTTTAAATTTGGTCTGAAATTTCCGGGTCACTACAGTACCTACCCGTTAAAGAAATTTCGTCCCGAAATTTGAGTAAGGTCATCATGGCTAACAATAAAAAAAAATATTTTCATGACGGATATGAGTTGATGGATAGAGTTTTATCATTATTGATTAATATAGATAAAACAATCCGATTACTCGAAGAGTACGAGTGAAGTTATCATAAAAGAACGAAATGGTGAAAATGAAGATTTGTCTTAACTTTTGTCGTAGTGACGTTTGAATTCAGAAAATAAGGTGCGTCCTAACTTTTGACTAGTCATGGTTGAATTTAGAAAATTAGGTTCGTCTTAACTTTAGATGTTGTCTCAATTGAATTCCGAAATTCAAGGGATTGAAAAGAAAATCTAGAAAATCTATAAGATCTGATTCTTCGGCGAATAAGGAAATTAAGATCTCTCTAATTAAATACGGTGATCTGCCTCGATTACTTTGTCCGATATTTCCATTATAAATTAAACTCTTTCGTTCCATTATTTTCACCATTCCTATACTTTCTTTCTTAGTTCATGCATCCAAAAGATTGTAAAAATGCTTAATCCAGTTCTAATCCTTGATATTTTCCTAATTATCATTTCTATCATTCTTCTTTTCAATCTTCCGCCAGAAGAATTTGTTTACTTCTACTATTACCTTGGAGTTATAGTGCTTTTAATTCTCCCGTGTCTTTATGTTGCGATAAACATTGATATTTACAGTTTGTAATTTCTGTGTTGTTGTTGGGTTTTATATCTTCCCTTATATTTCGATGTTCCTATTTCTGTTCTTTATAAACACTGTCATCAACAGTTAATACTCCCTCCTATTTGCTGCGATTTATACTCATATTTTTATTTCGGAGCTTTGTCCCTTCGTTTCTTCTTCTTGCGATTAAACACCGCTTGTAATGGTTCAGAATTCGCAGATATAAACTTCGGGATGAACATTGTTAATGTTCTAAGAAGGAAATCGTAATGGCACGATTTGATTTGTCAAATTACCAGAATCACTGAGAATAGAACTATCAAGAATATACTTTCTTGATATGTTCAGAAGTTAAGCAAAATAACAGAATTATGTAACATGGCACATGATGACGTTATAATCTGTGAATCATCACGTCCCATTAGAAACTCAGCATGACTTACTGTAATATAATCACGTTGATCAAGTATCATTATATTATACTAACTCATGCATTAATTTCCAACACTACTTCAAAACATTCATATTTTAATCTTGAAAGTTTACAGAATATAGAAACTAACAGTTTCTATATGATGTAACACTGATAGCACGAAGAGATAAATGATTTCAGATAAGAATAGTTATGAAAATATCTTCAGAAATATGGAGGATATTTATAATGAAAGATACGATAATATCTTTGAATATCTAAGATCAGAGGATGATGGAGACTATTGTCCGCAAGGGTTTAGAGTAAGGAGCAAGATATTCGCTAAAGACTTCAGCAGGCATTGAATTATTTGGATTCTTTGAAGTTAAACTTATTCTTTGTGATTTGTCCACGGTTTCCTTCATAGTTTGCATAATCTGCTTTTCGGTACTAAATTTTCTATTGAAAGTTTTCAATATAATGATACACAGGAAGCACGAGGAGGTATATAATTTCGGACGAGAATATTTATGACAATATCCTCAGAAATATCGAAGATATTGATGATGATATTTTGGAATTTCTAAGTTCGATGGTTGATGGGAAAAGATTTTCCGCAAGATTTTAACATGACTTCGGAGCAAGGTATTCTCTAAAGATTTCAACGGATCCAGAATTACCTGAATCCTTTGAATATAGGGTTTGGTCCTTGTATTTGTCCTTGGTCTCCTTCATGGGTAGTTCAATCTGTTTTTCAATACCCAATTTTCTATCGAGCGTTCCTAACACTCCTTTCTTTATCATCGAACTTTTGTTCGTTTAGACCATCTACCATTTTTCTGTTTTCTCTGCATTTAATGCTATGATATCTGAATCATTGGTTATTAATCCGAGGTGGGTTCAGGAAAATTGTGTTTTTAGATGATTAAACGCTGATGGTAATATGATGAAATATGAAAGGTTCCCTGGTAACAATAAAAGAGCACGCGTATATATCAACGTTATAATAAGGTTGTTTCGTACGAAAAGTCAAAGTTATCTTGTTGGAGCTGTGACAAAACTGACTAATTTGGAAAGAGATTGCAAAGTTATTTTCGGTAATAACAACGCCAAAGGAGCTAGCACAGATACGTTTTAAGCGTTTACTTAGGTTCCAAGTGTTTTCAGGTGCATAACTATATGCATCAATCTTTTCTTCCGTAGATGAAGTACGGTTGATTCATCCTCTTGATTGAGGTGTTTTCAAGAATCACGAGAGGTTTGAACGCAATTTGTAATCGTCAAGATACAAATGAGGTTTAAGATGAGATCAAGTGGCAAACTTGAAGAAATGTTTAGTTTCATATGTTATAATCAATATTTTAATTTATTTTAATTGTCCAATATCATTAGTCCATAGTCGATAGTCCACAGTTAACAGTCCAATAATTCATATATAATTTAATATATAATATTTGAATTAATTTATATGTATCGTGACCCGTATACGTCTCAGACTCGATCACAACTCAAACTATATATATTATTGTAGAATCAACCTCAACACTGTATAGAGAACTCGATCATTACTGCATATAGAGTGTCTATGGTGATTCCAAATAATATATATAGATGCGTCGATATGATATGTCAAAACCTTGTATACGTGTCCCAATATTTAAAGTGCGTAAAATAAATAACAGAAAATTAAATAACGATAAATAAAGTGCGTAAAGTAAATAACAGAAATTTAATGCTGATAAAATTGCGAGAATGTAAATTGCGATAAAATAAATTGCGATAAACAAAATGTAATCAGTTAGCTAGGAACAATTAGCTAGGAACAGTTAGCGTGGATTCTTAACAAAATTCCTCATAGTTAATTTGTTTGTTTCTAACAAATTTTTATTTTTGTCAAATGTTTTCTTCATTATGCCACTTGTTGGATTCTGATAAATCAAAATCCAAATATGAAATTGGATGAATATGGTTATTCTGTGGTGAACGGATTTGTATATCGGTAGATGTAAGTAGGATAGTATATGACTGTTGAAACAGATTCGAAGAACGTACAATGTAACTTATTAATGTGAAATTTAAATATTCCTCGGGTATTACCTACCCTTTAATATATTTTCACCATTAACAGTTTGTACAAGAGAATTTTTAATTACAATATTTATGAAAACATATATACATATATATTTTCTTCAGATGTATTCATGGATTTAATGAGTTAATATGATATTAAACTCATTTGCTTTTCGGTTGGAACTAGAATAAATAATCTCTAAAACTTTAGAGATTACATATTCGCCATGTCGAACGAAGATAAATGAGGTAGAACGATACGTAGAACGAAGATCACACTCAAAGTACAGATGATGATATTGAAGCATGAATTGTTGATGGTATTGGTGATGTTATTGATGGTACTGTTGGTGCAGGTGATGTTGTTGAAGCTGGTACATTTTGCACCATATTCTCCGAATTGATTATTCGATCGCAAAGTTCGTTGACTTATTACTCCAGGATGATTGTCGGTCAGAACGAGCGGATGAATAAGGTTCAGAATTGTGGATAGAATATAATCTTGTCGAGTTACCCTGGAAATGAGACTGAAAATGGTGTCTCGAACAGGTTCGCCGGTAAACGCTTCAGGTTCATTGTCAAGAGGTGAATTCGGTTGGTGGAAGGGATTGCCTTCTGCGCGTTTCCATTAACTAAGTCAACTACGAACTCATCATATGAATTGGGGATGGTTGGTTGGTTGATTCATTCTGGTGACGCTGCTTTCGGAGCTTAGGTGAACATCCACATCGGAATAGCTGTCGGAATAACTATCGGAATAGCTATCGGAATTCGAGGAACTCGAACTGGTTGAAGGATTCATCCCGTACAATCAGATGAAGAATTTTCGATAAGAAATAGATTATAGGATGTAGATTAGTACCTTGCAATACATAATTTACATATGCATATATAATACTAAAATTCCATAAGTTACGGAGGAAACTACGGAATACGACAGGCAAAGTTTACAGTAACAGGTACGCTAAGATATGGATTAGCAGATACGCTAAAATATGAATTTATCTATACACTGTCTATGCAATAGAGGCAGTAAGACGTGTCTAGACTTTAAGGATGATAAGCAATTAATTTTTGACACTAAATGATAAGCAAAACTTTTGACATGCAGACACGGTCGAAGTCCAGACTCACTAATGCATACTAACGACTTATCAGTTAGACACACTAATGCAGACCAGGTTCACTAAGACCACCACTCTGATACCAACTGTAGAAACCCGTCTTAATCCATCCGGATGAAGTCCATATCGATTATAAACGATTCACAACAGTTGATTACATCGCGAGGTACTTGACCTCTATATGATACATTTTACAAACATTGCATTCGTTTTTGAAAAGACAATCTTTCATTACATCGAAAGTTGACGGCGTGCATACCATTTTATAATATATCTAACTATAATTGACTTAATAATAATCTTGATAAACTCAACGACTCGAATTCAACGTCTTTTGAAATATGTCATGAATGACTCCAAGTAATATCTTTAAAATGAGCAATTGCACAGAGGAAGACTTCTTTCATACCTGAGAATAAACATGCTTTCAAGTGTCAACCAAAAGGTTGGTGAGTTCATTAGTTTAACATAAATAATCATTCCATAATTTTAATAGACCACAAGATTTCATATTTCCATTTCTCGTAAACATACGTCCCATGCATAGAGACAAAAATATCATTCATATGGATTGAACACCTGGTAACCGACATTCACAATATATATATATAAGAATATCCCCATCATTTCAGGATCCTCCTTCGGACATGATATAAATTTCGAAGTACTAAAGCATCCGGTACTTTGGATGGGGCTTGTTGGGCCCGATAGATCTATCTTTAGGATTCGCGTCAATTAAGGTTTCTGTTCCCTAATTCTTAGATTACCAGACTATAAAGGGGCATATTCGATTTCGATCATTCAACCATATAATGTAGTTTCAATTACTTGTGTCTATTTTATAAAACAGTTATAAAAGTTGCGCATGTATTCTCAGCCCAAAAATGTAAAGGGTAAAAAGGCAAATGAAACTCACCTATTGTATTTTGTAGTAAAAATACATATGACGACATTAAAAAACTGAACAATGCAGGGTTGGCCTCGGATTCATGAACCTATATCATTTGTATATATATTAACATATATAATGGTAATCAAACAAATTATATATTATTAATGATTTGATTGTTATTTTAATTATATGTTTCATTAATAATCTAATTAATTACATTTATTAATATTTATTATAAAAGTATTAATATAGTTATATTATATGTAGTAAATATGATTTTATATAACTAATAGTTATTTGATAAAATAATATTGATAATAATAATAATACATAAAAAGTTGTTTTATTTTACAATAATAATAATAATAATAATAATAATAATAATAATAATAATAATAATAATAATAATAATAATAATAATAATAATAGTTATGATGATAATAATATTGATACTAGTATTAATAATAATATAAAATAATAATATTATTGTCAAAATACTAGTAATGAACATAACAATATATTAAAATTGATGTTACTTATAATAATGATAATACTAGTAATAAAAATAATGAAAAAAAAATAATGATAATATTAATAATAATAATAATAAGATCATGTTTAATGATAATAATAATAATAATGATACTTTTAATTAAGATGATGATTTTAATTATAATGATAACATTAATAATAATGTTATTTTTAATAATAATAAGAATATTTAATGATAATGATAATGATAATAATGATATTGATATTAATAATTAATAATAATCTTACTAATAATGATACTAACAATAAAGATAATCATTTTAGTTATATTAATGGTATTTGATGTTAAATCTAAGGGGTATATTTTACTAGAAAATACTATTAAATACGATACAATTTTACACAAGATATTTAATTATTTATTTACAAATGGGATATACCAAAACCTTGCTACAACACTATAGGCAGTGTACCTAATCGTAGAGTAGTATAGTTTTTAGTAAGTCCGGTTTGTTCCACAGGGATCGACTTATTTTACACTATATTTTTAAACAACTATATTTGTACAAAATATATATTTTTATATATAATAATAATATAAAATGGGGTTTTACCGTTTAATGACCGGTTTGTCGATTTTAAAACTTTAGTCGCAGTTAAAACCTAATGTAAAATATTAAATAAATAAAAGACTTAATTTAAAGCGTAAAGTAAATAACGATAATGAAATTACGATAAATAAAAGTGTGATAAAATAAAATTACGATAATTAAAGAGTACGAAAATTAAAAGTGCAATTAAATACAAAGACAATAAATAAAAGTGCAATTAAATACAATAACAATAAATAAAAGTGCGATAATTAGAAGTGCAATTAAATATGAAAATAAAGGAATTATGCTTATTTAAACTTCCGTAATCATGATGTTTGACGTGTTGATTTTAGTTTATTCCCATGGGTTAATTGTTCTTTGTCCTGGATTATTTAATATGTCCATACGGATTTGTCCATAATAGTCCATCAGTCATAAATATAAAGAGCGAAAGCCTTCGTCAAATTATTCTTATTCCCGAAGTCAAATATTCCAACTAATTGGGGATTCGAATTGTAACAAGGTTTTAATACTTTGTTTAATGAATACACCAGGTTATCGACTGCGTGTAAACCAAGGTTTTACTACTTTGTTAACAATTACACCAATTACCCTTGAATGTAATTCACCCCTGTTTCAACAAGTCTATTAACTATTAATCCAGTTCCGTGTCCGGTAAAATGAATAATTATTGGTATTTATAGATATCCCGCCCACCGTACCCAGTCAAGCGTATGTGGTTATATATAAATACGTCAAATTATAAGTTTGTATATTAAATTAACAAGGTATTGTTTAGTTAATATAAAACCCATTAATAGCCCATAGTCTAATTTCCACAAGTGTCGTTCTTTTATCCAAACCCCAATTATGGTACAAAGCCCAATTACCCAATTTTAATATTTTTAGCCCAACATCATGATTACTTCGGTATTAAATAAGCATAATAATAACTTAAGCACGAGACATTAATTTAAAAAGGAGAACATAGCTTACATTGATTATTTATCGCGTAGTGGTACACGAACAGAGCTCCGATCTTAAAACCAGTAAAAATAACTTTTACATAACCCAAACTAATCTAATATAACACTAATCTATACTATATATATATATATATATATATATATATATATATATATATATATATATATATATATATATATATATATATATATATATATATATATATATATATATATTATATATATATTTATTTATATTATACTACGGAGTATTATTATTATTATGTTATTTAAACTCGCAGAATTCGTGGCCTTTTATAGGGATTTCTGATTTTTCAAACTCCGCGAGTCGTGGAGTTTTTGGCCTTCAAACTTCGCGAGTCGTGGAGTTTGATTTTCCAGCTCACATCAATTTGGATCTTAGCTTTGCCGACATAATATATAAATAAATATAATATATAAATAATTTTAAGAATTATTTAAATATTATATTATATTTATGTGCATAGTTGACTTGTAATTTTTAGTCCGTTGCGTCGAGCGTTGAGAGTTGACTCATGTCCCGGTTCCGGATTTTCGAACGTCCTTGCGTATTATTTTATATCGTGTACTTTGCGTTCCGCAACTTGTACTCTTGTCATTTTTAGACGTTTCTCATCAATAAATTGAACCACTTGGATTGTATCTTGTACATTTGAGCTTTTTGGTCATTTGCGTCTTCAAATCGTCGTTTTCGCCTTTTGTCTTCGCACTTATTTAATATAAACGATTACAACTTAAAATAGGACAATTACAACTAAATAATTTACATATTGGGAGGATATTGCTACTAAATATATGTTCATTTGGAGCACTATCAAATATCCCCACACTTGAACGTTGCTTGTCCTCAAGCAATACATAACTTGAAATAATATAATACATCACACGAATCACTTCTTTATTCTTCACACTTTATATATCGGTGATTTTGAGATGGCGGTATAAACAATGATAGTAACGATAGAACCATGGTTAAAGGTGGGTGTGTCATCCACAGTTGCCTCGGGTTTAGGTCAACGACACTTGCAATCAAATAGCCGATTTACTTTCGGTTTCCAAAGCAAAGTGCACATTTGAAAGGCGGTTTACAGTCTCACATGACTATGAAAATTTAGATCCGTTAGGAAATTGGATTTTTATGAAAACATTTGATCTTTTGAAAATTCAATCTAGCTTTTACCCTAGACAAGTTTTCCGGAATAACCCTTCACCGGTGTTTGCAAAATATTTTTGTGGGTTGTGTGGGTTTCAGATTTGAAAATTTTAGCTCAACACTTGTGGTTTTGTGTTACCCACTTGCTAACCTTGTATTAGGAAAGCAACACGTCCAGTTTACTTGTCCCGTATATTACCTTTCGGCAAACTACCGTCCGGTTGTAAAGGAAAGCGATGAACAAGAAACTGTTAAGGCAATGTCTAATGACATGCATTTGATTATGGTCCAAAAACGTGTCGGATGCTATTACTATCCTTTGTAGGAGCAATAGTAAGATCATCCTATAATTTTTTCGATCTGGCACAAGGTCCTGTCTCCGACCATACTATGCAACCACCGTTCTTACAGTTGACACCCGATTTGGTTCAGGTGACCTAATGAATTCCAGGTGAATTCCTAGGATTTTACATTCAATGGTAATGAACGCATTAAAAATGGGTTTTCAGAAAACAAATCGGTTTGTAATTTTGATCAAAATATTTTCTCGTTCAAGCTCGAGTTTAGATATCATTGAATTCCATGAGTTTGAATTCTCAATCTTTAAGGTCAATCTCAAGGATTGAGTAATATCAGTCTTAAAAGCTGATTTTTAATCTTTAAGGAGATTATCCTTTCTGGGGATCTGATTCATTAGTCTTATCAAGCTAATTTGCACGGTGCCCCCCCCATTGTACGAGATAAATCCTTCTCATGGTTAGGATAAATCTGACCACTTGGCGACCCTGTTTGATGCTGAGGTCCGTGGATTTCCTGCTGATTTTAGAGATGACTTTTCTAGATTTTTCGTCAACCTACAGCTGGTCTGGACGACAACTTCCTGACCTAAATCAAGAAGCGCGTTTCTTTTTCGGAAGACTTTACTTCCTTTTAATGATGGAATTGATTCATCGTGTAGATCCATCTTTTCTTTCAAATGTATTACAGTAAATCGGGTAAAACTGTCAATTTAGTCCAAAATAAAAGCACCTGCAATAACTTTACAGAAACATGTGATAGATAGTTTTTAATTGAATAACTTGGTACATTCTCCCCACACTTGGCTTTTTTCATGCGTCTTTTTATATCTTAATAAATAAATTCAAGCGTTTTAGTTGTTTCTCAATTTATGTCCTTTTCGAGGTAACGATAATTTCGGTATTAACACCTAGTTTTCATCGTTCATAAATATGTATAAACATGATTTTGAATTCATTTAGTTGAAATTTTTTAAAATTTTCACAAAATTTAGAAAATAAACTAAGTGCAAACCCGAGAGAATTTATAACCCTTCCCCACACTTGAGATCATGCAATGCCCTCATTTGCATGAAATCAGACTATAATTATAAATTCATGAGGGTGATTAGTGTAGAAAAGTGATTAAAAATACCCAGTTTATAATTACAAAGCTCGTCGAATGATAGATGGCGCGCCTCATCGTTCATTCCTTCTTGTTTTATCACACATGCTTTTTTTTTTCTTTAAAAAATGGCTGCTTTTCTGAACTGTTTACTAATATTTGAAAAAGCGTCTTTTACCCTAATCATGCATTTTTATTAACGAGTTATGCACTAACCCGAACCCCTAATTTAACGTTAAGTGGGGTTAAACTTCCCCACACTTAGCTGACGACATGTGAAGTCGGTAGAATAAGTTCCAAGAATTAAAATAGTGAGCCAGTTATTTACATCTCGGGTGGTATATATTATATCAATGGGTTTAAAGTTTAGACCCACCCGATCGTCACTACTTATTTCTTTTTTAAGTGTAGCTTTTAGTAAATGGATATGTCTCTTTTCTGGTTCTTGGTCAAATGGATCGATATACACCGACATACATATTTCTATAGGGTGGACAATTCCTAACATTTCCTTCCGTTTATTCTCGGGATCAAAGTTTTCACCTCTATTACCCAATTGGGTGAAATCTGAGGTGTCATTATCTATTACAGCTCGTAGTTCATTTTCAGTAGATGACTCGTCTATTGAGAATATTGGGTTGGAAGGTTGTGGAATGGTGAATTTCGGGATTGGAGTAGATTCTTCTTCATTAACGGTACTTATCGGTCCCACCACTTTGGTCTCGGGGGTAAAATTTTCAACGTTATCGTTTTCCCAAGAGTACCAATTTGTCACCCTTACTTCTTTTTCTTCATCCATTGATGGATCGTTGATTTCATCGGTAGAGGCTAATGTGTCGATATGTGGTGAAATTGGTAAAACTGAATAAAAAGTATCATCGGGATAGTTGGTGATTTCGGAGCTCTCGAATTCATCAAAATTCGATGATATGAGATTTTCTTGCACAATACTCCTTAGATCAACAGGTGTGTAATCTGATAGAGTTTCAGCTTGCCTATTTACAAACTCTCTCATTTGTTCATTTTGAGCATCAAGTTCTTCGAGTTTGATTTTCATATTGTCTAATAAATTTTCAGACACGTAATTTTTCTCGTCTACTGGTTGTTGAGTTTGGATATATTCTTGGGAATAATCCCAATTAGAATTGTATTCCTCATAATCATTCCATTCAGGTTCCATGGGTGCGTAATTTTCCATAGGAACGTAATAATAACATTCCCATGTTGAGTGATAATCTCCACAGATTTCACAACCAGTTATTGTTTCGTCATTCGTGATCCAAGATTGACTGAACGAATTGTCATCAACACCCGTTTGAGAGTATTGATTAAATTGATTTCGGATGTCATAAAGAGTTTCCAAAATATTCTCGAGATTTTCCATAATGTGCTTATTACCAAATTTTAACTACAATGTGGTGCATTTACTTAATTATCCTATTAGTTATAAAAAAATTATATAAGTTATCAAATTAATAGACTTTTCTGCTTTTGCCCACGTTTCGAATAGCCAATAGATGCAGCAGGGAGCCAGAACCCTTTAAATCGGAAGCTCACAACTCAGCCACTAACAAATCCAACTATTACTACAAAGCAGAAAATTTGGATGTCTATCAATTTAACCGCTTAAAATAATTTTTCGTTTGAAATTTTAGAGAACAAATAGAAAATCTATGTCCTAAAAGCTAGCGTGTCGAGAAATAAGAAAGAAAAAGATTACGCGTCAAAAAACGTCGAAAAATAAAAATGAGAAAGAAAAACGTCGAAACTTAAAAGTCTAAAAACTATATCTAAAAAGTTGCGCCTAAAGGTCTAAAGGTAAATGCAATTTTATTCGGAAAACGGCAATTACTTAAAAGGCACTAAAATCTATTTAAAATCTAAAGCGAAAAACGGCGTCGTAAAAATCTAAAGCACCTAAATATTAATCTAAAAAAAAAGCACTTAAGAGATTTTACAGCAAATCTTAAAAAAAAACTAGAAATAAAAATAAACTACAGCAAAAACTAATCTTAAAACTAATTACGAACGAATAAACGATAAAAATACAAATTATAATTAAAATGATAAAAATACAAATTTTATAAAAATATTATTTTTATATTGTATTTTATAAAAGTATTAATTTAAATATATATTTAATAATACTAATTAATATTTAAAATACAAATTAATTTAAAAACTAAAACTAAATATTAATATTAAATATAAACCAAATTAAGTTTTAATAATAATAATTAAATTATACTCGTAATAAATACCAAATTAGAGTTCTGGGTGCGTCTGTAAGGGCGGCTCCGCGAGTCGCGGTGTTTTAAGCCTGCAAACTCCGCGACTCGTGGAGTTTTCATTTTCGGGTTTTTTTTTAAATTATTTTATATTGTTTTTCTAAAAATATATATAAATATATTTATACAAAAATAAATTAAAAATATAGAGTTTCGCCGACTTCCCCGGCAGCGGCGCCAAAAACTTGATGTTAAAGCTAAGGGGTATATTTTACTAGAAAATACTATTAAATACGATACAATTTTACACAAGATATTTAATTATTTATTTACAAATGGGATATACCTAAACCTTGCTACAACATTATAGGCAGTGTACCTAATCGTAGAGTAGTATAGTTTTTAGTAAGTCCGGTTCGTTCCACAGGGATCGACTTATTTTACACTATATTTTTAAACAACTATATTTGTACAAAATATATATTTTTATATATAATAATAATATAAAAGGGGGTTTTACTGTTTAATGACCGGTTTGTCGATTTTAAAACTTTAGTCGCAGTTAAAACCTAATGTAAAATATTAAATAAATAAAAGACTTAATTTAAAGCGTAAAGTAAATAACGATAATGAAATTACGATAAATAAAAGTGCGATAAAATAAAATTACGATAATTAAAGAGTACGAAAATTAAAAGTGCAATTAAATACAAAGACAATAAATAAAAGTGCAATTAAATACAATAACAATAAATAAAAGTGCGATAATTAGAAGTGCAATTAAATATGAAAATAAATGAATTATGCTTATTTAAACTTCCGTAATCATGATGTTTGACGTGTTGATTTTAGTTTATTCTCATGGGTTAATTGTTCTTTGTCCTGGATTATTTAATATGTCCATACGGATTTGTCCATAATAGTCCATTAGTCATAAATATAAAGAGCGAAAGCCTTCGTCAAATTATTCATATTCCCGAAGTCAAATATTCCAACTAATTGGGGATTCGAATTGTAACAAGGTTTTAATACTTTGTTTAATGAATACACCAGGTTATCGACTGCGTGTAAACCAAGGTTTTACTACTTTGTTAACAATTACACCAATTACCCTTGAATGTAATTCACCCCTGTTTCAACAAGTCTATTAACTATTAATCCAGTTCCGTGTCCGGTAAAATGAATAATTATTGGTATTTATAGATATCCCGCCCACCGTACCCAGTCAAGCGTATGTGGTTATATATAAATACGTCAAATTATAAGTTTGTATATTAAATTAACAAGGTATTGTTTAGTTAATATAAAACCCATTAATAGCCCATAGTCTAATTTCCACAAGTGTCGTTCTTTTATCCAAACCCCAATTATGGTACAAAGCCCAATTACCCAATTTTAATATTTTTAACCCATCATCATGATTACTTCGGTATTAAATAAGCATAATAATAACTTAAGCACAAGACATTAATTTAAAAAGGAGAACATAACTTACATTGATTATTTATCGCGTAGTGGTACACGAACAGAGCTCCGACCTTAAAACCCGTAAAAATAACTTTTACATAACCCAAACTAATCTAATATAACACTAATCTATACTATATATATATATATATATATATATATATATATATATATATATATATATATATATATATATATATATATATATATATTTATATTATATATATATTTATTTATATTATACTACGGAGTATTATTATTATTATTATGTTATTTAAACTCGCAGAATTCGTAGCCTTTTATTGGGATTTCTGATTTTTCAAACTCCGCGAGTCGTGGAGTTTTTGGCCTTCAAACTCCGTGTACTTTGCCGACATAATATATAAATAAATATAATATATAAATTATTTTAAGAATTATTTAAATATTATATTATATTTATGTGCATAGTTGACTTGTAATTTTTAGTCCGTTGCGTCGAGCGTTGAGAGTTGACTCATGTCCCGGTTCCGGATTTTCGAACGTCCTTGCGTATTATTTTATATCGTGTACTTTGCGTTCCGCAACTTGTACTTTTGTCATTTTTAGACGTTTCTCATCAATAAATTGAACCACTTGGATTGTATCTTGTACATTTGAGCTTTTTGGTCATTTGCGTCTTCAAATCGTCGTTTTCGCCTTTTGTCTTCGCACTTATTTAATATAAACGATTACAACTTAAAATAGGACAATTACAACTAAATAATTTACATATTGGGAGGATATTGCTGCTAAATATATGTTCATTTGGAGCACTATCAGTATTAACAATATTTTATCATAATACTAACAATAATGATAATAATAGTAATAATAACAACAAATACTAGTAATAAAATTAATTATACCTTCAAGAGAATAGGTTTTAAAAAAAATGACAATGTTGTGGATCGAACCCAGGACCACCTGATACCCCTTCAGTCCCCTTAACCATTCAACCAGCTTTATTTTCTGATTTATGTCCATTTTATTTGTTTATAACCCAAAATAATTACGTTTCTATTTTCCTTCATCTTCATCAAATGGCTTATCTGACTCAATCCCTTTTAAATCTTACTAATAGTAACAAATCGAATTTAGGAGGTTAAATTGTTCCAAAAAAAATTTATAACAGAGAGATTAAATTAATACATGCGAAGAAAAAAAAATTAAAAATATATATATATATATATATATATATATATATATATATATATATATATATATATATATATATATATATATATATATATATATAATAGCCTGCTCGTCGCTGGGTTTTAAAAAAAAAAATTTTTAATTTCACATTTTATTAAGATTTGGACAATTGTTATAATACGAAATTAGTTTCAAATCACTCCTATAATCTATTGAAATCGTGAATTTAACTGAAAACATCGAATCAAATACGAATTTCTCGATGAACATAAACTTTAACTTTTTGAAAATAAACTTTGACTCGAAAATTCTTCCTCGATAGATAAAATTGGTATTTGAACTTTTACAGATAGTTTGTATAGGAGATTTTAAACAACATTGCATTAATAGTTTTTGTAATTGATTGCAAAAATCGAATTTGTAGAAATCGACCAAGAATAGGAAACGGGTCTGTTTTCCTTTAAAACTTTTTCTGTTTTAATTCGCGAGTAATACCAGTTATCTTATAATGTAACGGGTTGGTTGATGCTGTATCAAAAGTTGACTAATCGTGTTTGTATCTTGGATTTAGTTGGACAGAAACCCACGAGCAAACAGAATACAGAAGAATAAAAATAAGTGATAAAGACAGTTAATAATTTATTACACGTTTTATTTTTTTTTTTAAAATTGTTGTTATATGAAATATCCTTATTTATATAAACCTGTATTTATATTTAATTTTGTATAAAATGTATTTGTATATATATACTGTATATATATCGTATCTGTATGTAACACAAGTTCTATATACGGTTTTCTAATATATCTAATTAAATCAGTATATATATATATATATATATATATATATATATATATATATATATATATATATATATATACATACATAGATATCTCTGTTTTTATATATATCTATATTATAAATAATCATATTAATTTACAATTGTATTTATAATAATAAATAATATTCAGCTAACTAATACTATTAATAATACAAATATTAATACGGATTTTAATATTAATACTAATAATGAGAATAGTACTAATAATATGGGTATATCAAATTATGCTCATCAACTCACATATTTATATACTACATAATAAATTTATAATATTTACAATACTGGTATCATTATTTACAGTAACATTCATTAATATAATAGTTATATTATAATTTGTAATTTACATTTTATAACTTTTACAATTTCGTGTTACTATGTGATAACATTTATTGTATACTTATTATTCATATATCTTACATCTATTACAACGTATTAATTCTTAATAATAATCATATATCTATATATTTCCATTTTATTAGCAACTTAATTATTCATTAGTTTACATTTTTAATTTCATTTGATTAAATTGTATTTTATTATTTCAAATTATTATATATACTTTTATTTATATATAGATATATATACATACATATTTATTTACACACAATTGTTCGTGAATCATCGAAAATAGTCAAAGGATAATTGGACGTATGACAATGATTCAAACTTCTTGAGACCAATCATAACAGACCTTGCTTATCGTGTCGAAATCGTATAAGGATTAGGTTTAAATTTGGTCGGAAATTTCCGGGTCACTACATTATTGTACCTTGCAATTTCTTGAGTTAATATAATATCTTGCTTTTCAAAAAAAAAAAAAAATAATTATGAACTCTTATAAGCTTATTAATAATTAATACTGTAATTAAGTCGTAGGAAGACTTTTAGATAGAAAACGGTTTAGTGGAAAATAAACCAAGCAATGTCACTTGTAGATCAAATTATAATGATGTAAAATGGAATGATTAGTTTTTAAATCCGTTGTAATCGCGCCTTTGTTTTCCTATAGATGCTCATTATGGGGTAAGTTTTTAACAAAATTTTGACTGTTAAAAAAAAATTATCATCTAGAGATTAAATTCGAAGCACCACCTAGTTGGAGAGGTGATCAATTTACTTGTATTGTTCATTTTCACAAGATATATATATATATATATATATATATATATATATATATATATATATATATATATATATATATATATATATATATATATATATATATATATATATAACTCATTCGTGGATAAGAGAATAAGTGAATCCGGAGCATATATCTCATCTCATTAAAAATTAACGCAGAGGGACGTAATTGTAAAAACACATTTATTAATTATAATGAAAAATAAAAATGGAAAATCAAAAAATACAGAAAATTAGGCTTTATCTAAAAAACAAACATTCATTACTCATTCTTCCCAAAAAACAATCCCGAAAAAAGATACGATTATATCGATTTAAAACTTCCGATTAAACAATAAAACTTCAGAGATTCATATCTATAACAACCCAGACACTGTGGCGCGCCGCACCAACTTAAGGGTGCGTCACACCAACTTATGGGTGTGCCACACCTGTGTCTGATTGGAGCAAGGACTGTTTTGAAAAAGTTGTGAGCTTAGGGATTTGAGTGCAATTTTGCTTAGACGAGTTTTGAAAGATAATATCATATCAAGAACCTCATTTTCATTGTCTTCATCTTAAACACCCTAACTTAGCGAGCTTAGAGAAAAGGGTTCTAGTGAGAGAGAACTCAAGTGAAGAAGAAGGTGTCAAGTTCACGCCATTATGTGTATATATAACTGTTGCATACACTAAGGTCAAACTTACTCTCTCGTTGTTTACGTTTTATACGTACCGGTTGAAGATGTGTAGATATCTAGTTGTTGGCCTAGATACTTAGTCTTGGTTGAGTTCATAGTGGGATTGCTTTTAAATATTTGGAATCGGGATGGGGATGGACGAATCCTCGGGATCATGCTTTTGGTATTGGGTTGGGTTATTGAGTTATAACCCACCAAATTGTGTGGTTGGGTCATAATTACTCTTGGTTTTGTAATTTGGGTCAAAATTACTCCTTTTTTTATATAACGGGTCATAGGTCACCCCGAGTGGAGTTTTGAACTTTGTTAAGTGTTGGTTGTCTCATTTTGATGTGATATTTGAGATTGAACAGGTGTTGACTAAAGTGTGCTATTGGTGTCAAGTGGGTAATTATAAATGGGTCAAAAAGGGTTTTAAGGACTGAAATTGAGGTTTCATCAAGTGGTGCGCCGCACCACAATATGGGATTTTACTATTAACTTTGAATTTCCAAAAACCAATATTAGGGTGCGCCGCAATAGGCATCTGGGGCGCCGCACCAGTGTTGAGGTGCGCCACACCTGAGACTTAGTGCGCTGCACCTGTTGCCTGTATATATATAAAAAAAATGTGGCGTGTTTACCTAAACGGGTTTGGGTCGTTTCAATATCGAAAATTCGAAGTCGATTAAACTTAAATATTGACCACGATTGCAAATAACAGAAGGTATGATCAACAATTACTTTCAAGATATACGAAATACCTTAAAAATATTGTGATTCATAATGACCGAAAGTGTGACTTTGTATGAAAAATAACTGCAGACGAAAGAAAAACATAATAAAAAGGAAAAAAGCAGCAAATGAAGGCAAAGGTAAAACATTAAAAAAAATTAAAAAAATAAGTACAAATCTCCTTTGTGATTTTTTTAACGGCTGTATCAACATCGAATGCTCTCATTTGTCACCCAGACACGCGTTAGGAGGAATAACATTCATCGATATATGTTCCTGATAACATCTATCATGATGCATGTTATTCTTTGAGCATTTTTTTTTTCATCTTCTGTGAAGTTTTTTTCAAAATTTGGCCCAATTTAGAGTTTAGGGTTTAGTGTTGTAGTTTTAGTCCTTAAACCCTAAATCATAAACTCTAAACCGTTCGTGCTAAAAACTCAATCTAAACTCAAAATCTAAACCCTAAACCCTAATTTCTAAACCCTAAAAAACGCTCGAAGGATAACATGAATCACGATGAATGTTATCAGGAACATTTATCGATGAATGTTATTTCTTCGAGCGTTTTCTGGTCAAAATAATACTCCGTAACATTTATCACAAAGTGTCTTTTTTAAATATTCATATTTTCACGCGATCTTAATGTTTGTAAAATAATTTAAAAAAAAGAAAAAAAATGTACTTCTTCTCAAAAAAATGCTTCACTTTTGATTTTATATATATATATATATATATATATATATATATATATATATATATATATATATATATGGGCAGGATCAATGGGGATTGGGGAAGTAACCAATAGGGGGAAGCAATTTTTTTTCATTTTTTTGGAATTTTTTTTCCGGCATCAAGATCACACGAAAATATGAACATTTAGAAGAGACACTTCGTGATGAATGTTATTATTTAGGCGGAAAAATGATCGACAAAAATAACATTCAATATAATATTGTTCGTGAAGAATATGAACGTTTTTTTTTCATGTTTTGAGAAGTAAAATTTAGTCCGATTTAGAGTTTAGGGTTTAGGGTTTAGGGTTTGGTGTTTTGGGTTTATTCCATAATTTCTAAACCCTAATTTCTAAATCCTAAATTCTGAGTTTAGGGTTTAGGGTTTAGGGTTTGGTGTTTTGGTTTTATTCCATAAACCCAAAACACCAAACCCTAAACCCTAAACAATAAACTCTAAACCGTTCGTGTTAAAAACTCAATCTAAATCCTAAATCTAAACCCTAAACCCTAAATTTCTAAACCCTAATATCTAAACCCTATAAACCCTAATATCTAAACCCCAATAGCTAAAACCTCAATATACGCTCGAAAAACACGATAATTGTTATATATTACTTATTCGAGCATTTTCCCGCCAAAATAAAAACATTTATCACAAAGTGTCTCTACTAAATGTTCATATTTTCATCTCATCTATAATGTTCGTGAACAAAGTTTTTTCAAAAAATGAAAAAAAAAAGTTTTTGCTTCCCCCCGCTTCCCCCCGATTGGTTACTTCCCTCTTGATCCTACCACTATATATATATATATATATATATATATATATATATATATATATATATATATATATATATATATATATATATATATATATATATATATATATATATATATATATATATATATATATATATCGAAATTACCTTCTCACTTTTGATTTTTTAAGTCTTTCTTGTACAACTTTGACTTCAATTTTTTTTTTGTTGCCAAAATAACGATAACATTAAAAGCGGATCTTTTTCATCAATAGATGAAAAAGACGAACAAGGATACAAACTAAACAAAATCCCCACAAGGCTCGATGGCAATAAACGATCCCTAATACTAACCAAAGAGCAAAAGCTAACTAAGCCTGAGCCTTGAACAACCGGATCTCTAACCCGATTTTGTATCATAATCAGAAGCAAGAACCAAAACAATAAACCACATCTAACTAAAAATAGCAAACAACATACAAGCAACGAGTCAAACATAAACTAACTGACAACCTTTTTACCTTTCCGATTTTTTATGATCGTCTTAATAACCACACCGTCCACCTTCAATCGATTAAATAACTTACCCGCCCGATTTTTAATCTCATAAGATGAAACCTTATTAGAAGAACTACCAATCTTAATACCCGACACCGGAGGCGGGAGTGAAGCTTCCTTCTGAAAACCCTTAAAAATCAACGTTCTGATCCACTTTTACACCACAAACGTCATCCGCGGTCGCCAAATCTTCATCACCCGCTCTTAAACACATTGTACTCCGATCACAATTCGCCTATCCTTGACAGAAGTTGTTACCATTATCAATCAATTTATTTATGTTCTATAATATTTGATAAAAGTTATACTGACGAATATACATTCAAAATAAAACAAAGATTTTAATAAGTCAAACGGGACCGTTATTCTGGAACGAAGGAAGTATTATGTATGTATGGTGTAGACTTTGTATTATGTTCCATAGCTTTCTACGAAAAGAAAAGAAGTGAAGAGTAAGGAAAGGAAAGAAAAGAAATACAGAATCAAATTTTGTCAACTTAGTTAAAATCAGACATAATAATCCATTCATTTTTTCCCTTTTCTTTTTAAAAAACTCTAAAATGCAATTTATCATCTTAATTATTTTTGTAATTATTTTCCTTTCATCCCAAATAAAAATGTGTTGAGGTTTTTTTTGGGAAAGTATGTCATACCCCCAAATAGGGCCGGGGAAATATGACTTCACAATATCACAACACAAGTATGTATAAACGAGAACGTCTCTATATGAGACGTTTTAATTAAAAACCAATGTATTAAAGTAGCAGAAAGTATTAAGTCATTACAATTGTAAACTTTAATGTTTTAATGCAATAGTATAAATGTATAAATGCGGACTCCAAAAGCAGCAAAGTCCAAATAGCAAATAATCTTTAGCAATCTTCACCTGAGACAAAACATGCTTAAAGTGTCAACCAAAAATGGTTGAGTGAACAACATAGATTTAATATATATAGTTTTAGACCACAAGATTTAGTTATCAAAAGTAAATGCTGAAGTTATGATATCGAGACGTAAACAAAGTTACCCCTGGACACCTTGAACTGTCGGTGTCGTTTAATCATTATTATGTAACCAAAGACCAACGGTCAAATGGTTAGAGACGTCACTCTCAATAGCGCTATTCACAATAACTAAGCTTACCAAAATTCCAGTAATTAACGATATCATGGTAGGGATTCAGCATGAATCAAAGCATGTCAGCACAGTTAAACAGTTTTTCGGTACTTGTGTCTAAGTGTAAAACAGTTTGAAAGCAAGCATGTGTCTCACCCCAAAACTTTAAAATAAATGATAGAGAAAGTTAAAAAGTGGGGCTATGAAGTTCACCTTAATAGCAGATAGATATTCCTCGCAAGTTATATGATCGGAGTGTTGAACACGGAGATCTCAAACTAGAGATATTATGTTCAACTAGTTAATGTCTAATAGACATAAAGTTTGTTTATTAATATAGCAAACTATATTAACAGTGACCGTTCTCGAGAAAAGTTATATTTAAATAAGTGATAATATACTTAGTGTACTTAAGTGTTACTATATAGATAAGTGTATGGGTTATACTAATAATAGTGTTATTATTTAATTAATCAACTATTATGTATACTTATCATTATATAATTATACCTATGTGATACATACATATATATATTCTTTATTATTATTATACATGTATGTGTTCATAACTATATGGTATATATATATATATATATATATATATATATATATATATATATATATATATATATTAGGTGTAGGTGTTACATATATATAATTGTAAGATGATACATATATATATATATATATATATATACACACTTATTACTTTTCATTATTATATTTACTAACTTAACATAACTTACATAATATACATTCATACATACATACACAATGTATACATGTACACACATACGTATGCATGCATGCATGTATATCTTTATCATTACTAATCATAAAATCATAGCTTTTTATCATAATCAAAACCTAATAACATTAACATTCACCAACCCTAATCTTTATTAACCATATGTATTATCCAAAACTTATAACCCTAATCTTTATAATCATACTTAACTCATATTCATACTTGTTTATATTCACTTACATAAAATCATAATCATTATCATTACTCCTACAAGATTCATGATCTTAATCTTTTATTACACTTAATCACAACCTAATATCTTATTAATCTATAATCATAATCATTCATCTTCTATCTTTTAACCATATTACCAAAACATAATACTTCATGATCATACCTAAATTCAACTATTACTATTTACTAGCTTATTAACCAATAACCTTAATCTCTCTTTATAACAACTAATTATTCTCCTAACTTTTTCACCTACATAAAATCATAACCCTTTAAATTATTAAACTTGTTTCGTCATGATTCTTTATCTTACTAAACTAGTTTTATGATCATAATTTAACAACTTTAATACAATACTTCCCTTATCTAACTAACTAATTAATCAATAATCAAATTTTATAACTTATTCATAATCTATTTTCATACTTGATGTTCATAATCATACTTTTAATCTTAGTCATAATCATTCCTTTAACTAAATCTTATTAATCACATTCATAAACTAGCTTAATATTTTATTTATGATCATCATCATAGTTCATCATCCTTAAACCTATTAATCATATTCATTATCATCTTTATGTTCATATATACATGTTCAATTTAAATAACATAATCCTTATAATTAACTTCAAGAACAAGACCAATCTTAATCATCAATATATACTAAAAGTAATATATTAAAAGTAGGATTATCACTAGGGTTTTAAGCTACCTTAGTGGAAGATAGAGATCAAGAATATGATAATGGAATGCAACAGAAGACATAACCATGGCAGCAATAATTCACGACCCAAACAAGAGTCTTTTTGGACTGTTTTGGTTCAACAGAAACGCAGATACAGCAGCAACAAAAGACCAAACGAATCAAGCTTTTTTGGGTCTATTTTGATTTGCAGAAAATAGCAACACAGCAGCAGCAACAAGTCTGATCCTTGGGCTATTTGGGAGTTGAAATAGAAACTGAATACAGTAGGAGAAAAGTGGCGGATGGGGGTGGTTTATTCGACTGCAGGTGGGAGTTCAAAGGGGCTGTAAGATGTCGACTAGCAAATCGGTTTTAGGGGTTGTGTTAGTCGACAGATGGGAGGGAAAACTGCAAGTATTTAGTCGACTAATGCAGCCTTTTTGTGGGATTATTTTGTGGTGAGATTTAGGAAAGACTTGATCCCTTTTATAGTTGTGTTAACTTGGTGATCAAGCACTTGGGTTTAGATTAGGATACAAGCATTTGAGTTTGGCTAGGATTAGTTGTTTTGTGACCAAGTTAATCCCTTTTTTTTTACTTGGCCGATGCATACACCAAAACATATATCTATTTTATTAATTTTTTTTTACACGGCATTACTTATTTATTTTTTTATTTTATGTATATATATTTTTTATTTATTTTATTATTATTTATATTAAGGTTGCATTTATTTTAATTACATTTTATTTATTTATTAACCCCTAACTATTATTAATTTACATTTACTTCTATTTAGTTTATATATATATATATATATATATATATATATATATATATATATATATATATATATATTTTAAATCTTATAAATATTGTCACATTTTAATTTATGACATATTATTTATATTATTTATTTTGTATTAGAGTTAAGGTTTAATATTCAATATTAAATATGATTAGGGTTTAGTATTTAATGTATAGGGTTAGGTTTAGGGTTTTATATAATATTAGGGTTTTAACAATACTTACGATCATTTAATGGAGCATAAATGTTCGTTTGTCGAAATGGATAACAACCCTAATGATGATGCTCAAAATATGACATTGAAACCCTAAGGACAACTTGATTAATTCAGAAGGGAAAAATGAGGGTTGTTATAGTATCTCCCCGTTAATTTAAACTTCGTCCCGAAGTTTCAGTAAGACCTCTCGGATGCATCAACGTTTAAGAAAATATGAGGATATTTCCGCTTCATCTGGTCTTCACGTTCCCAGGTATACTCGAGGCCTTTTCGTGAATTCCAACGGATCTTAACAAAAGGAATAGAGCTTTGTTTCAAACGTTTAACCTCATGACTTATAACTTCTATAGGTTTTTCGGTGAAGTGCAATTTATCATCATTGCGAAGATCATTCAAAGGAATAACAAGTATGTCATCAACAGAACACTTTTTAAGATTCGAAATGTGAAATGTATGAACTTTAATTAACAGGAAGTGTTTGACTAAAAATTACTATTCGGTCAACGTTTTGTTAAAGCAAAATTTACACTTAATTACAGTGGGGATCTTTTTGGGTGAGAGCTGATGTTGCATGAAATTTTAGCTAAAAGAGCCTAGGTGATTAGAATATCTAGTCTTATGGACTTCCTCCATCACTAGTTCTTGAAAATTTCTGATTAATGGTGATTTTTATAGGATCGACATGTATTCCTTCACTATTAACTACATGTCCAAAGAATTGTACGATTCGTAGCCAAAGTTCACACTTGGAAAAACTTGGCATACAGTTGTCCCTTCTTTAAGAGCTCTAGAATCAATTGCAGATGTTGCTCATGCTCTTTCTCGCTCTTGGAATAGATTAAGATGTCATCAATGAAAACGGTTACGAATTTATCAAGATAAGGTTTGCATGCATGGTTCATAAGATCCATGAATACAGCAGGAGCGTTAGTTAAACCAATAGGCATGACAAGAAACTCTTAGTGTCTATAACGAGTTCGAAAAGTAGTCCTAGAAACATCAGTTTCCTTGACTCTCAATTGATAATAACCCGACCTAAGATCAATCTTTGAATAGATACTTGACCCTTGCAGTTGGTCAGACAGGTCATCAATAAGAAGGAATGAATAACGATTTTTGATGGTTAGCTTGTTGAGATCTCGGTAATTAATACACATTCTCAACGTGCCACCTTTCATCTTAAGGAAAAGAACGAGTGCTCCCCATGAAGGAAAGCTAGGACGAATGAAACCTTTCTCCAAAAACTCTTGGAGTTGATTGGATGATTTCTTCATTTCGGATGGAGCTAAGCGGTATGGTACCTATGCAATAGGTACAACACCAGGTGTGGGTAGTTTACAAGTAAAGGATAATATGATATCTAGGGTTGATATTTTTTTATTTTTTATTTTTTAGTTGACAATATAGTGATAAGGAGTATGTAATGGTACACAATGGTCCTAAGGGTGATCAAATCTTATTCCCATCATGATCCATTAGAATTTCTGTATGACCTATCATAATATAACTACGTTGATCAAGTGTCGTTATATTATTTTAAATCATACTTTTATCACTCCATAAAGTTACTACTATGTCATCTAGTCAATATTCATCTTCTTCGAGGTAAATGATTCAATAGAAAATGAAAGGAAAGAAAATAACATCATTCATTAATTTAAAAGAAAAATAACCAGAGTACTACAAAAACTTAACGAAATTCTTCAAAATATAGAAATACTAAAAGGTAACATAAGGAATACTAAGAAAATGAAAATTTAAATGTCTCTAGTGGTTTCCAAAAACTCTTCACTATGCCTCTTCATTCTTCTTCTTATCCGAACATTGATTTTTGAAATGTCCTACTCCTCCGCAGTTATAGCAAGTAGGAACGGTTGCATTTGCTGAAGTTTTGATTGATGGGATAACAACTCTACAATTCTTGGCTACGTGACCCACCTTCTCACACTTGGTGCACTTGGCCTTACACCATCCTTCATGATGTTTCTCACATCTCTTGAAATAAGGACGTTTTCCCTTATACAACTTGTTGAATTTGCTTTTAGAATTTTCTTGCCCCATTCCTTCTCTTTTCCTTTTTGTACCTTCTTTCTCCTTATGTTTGTCGATGAAATAGCTTGCCATGCAAGCAGCTTCTTGTATGGTGCCCGGGTTCTCCAAGATAACATCTCTTCGGACTTCATTAGACAATCCATTGATGTAGCATTGGATCCCTAGATACTCGGGAGTAGCCATGAGAGCAAACTCATGAAATCGGTTGGTGTAGCTCATGAGATCAGCATTCACCATTTCTATATTACTGAGCCCAGGTCTTTCAGTACTCTTGTATGTAGGGGCGGATAGTTTATAAAACTTTGATGAGAACGACTAGTCGAAAGGTTTCGCGGTACGCCATTGTTGCCATTGCCTTGAACAGAGGGCTCGGACTTGGATCCTTCCTCAACTTCTTCTTCTTCATTCATCTCCTCCACAAACTCTTCCTTGAAACAACACAACCCGTATTCCATACGATAATTTTTTTTTTTTTAAAATGTTACACATTTATGCGCCAATAAAATATGTCAACCATTCCACAAGTTCCATTTAAAACGTACCACAATTTAAATGTTTACAAGGCACGAAGGCCATTAATTTAGTTTAATACAAGTTCGACCCACTACAAATGATAGTTTATAATCCAAACGACACTTCGAGCATGGTTTGGGACTAAACTACCCAAAACGTTAGGCCAACTTCCAAAAACTCCAACGAAACTTCATCAAAGGGCACCTAGTGCCCAACAACCCCTTTTCCCCTATCCGCACCTACATCTAAAAAGATAAACAACGAGAGGGTAAGCAAAGCTTAGTGAATGCAATAATTATACCCATATATATATAATATACTTACTTGCAATCACTTACACATATACCGCATACACGCTAGAAAAACAATTAGCATACCATCACAAGTACAAAGTTAATAATCTCCAACAAACCACTACTAGCGTAATCAATAACATATAATCGACATAATATAATATGCTACAAAACAATATATAACCATGGTTAACCATTCTCGCGTCATGGTGCTACCGGATCTTTGGTTCACACCATACGCATTTGTCATGATGCTACCGGCTCTTTGGTTCACATCACAACTCGAGTCATACTCACGCTAGAGTGCTACCGGCTCTTTGGTTCACACTCTGACAATGCTAAGGTGCTACCGGCTCTTTGGTTCACACCCTAACAATCGTGATATAGTGCTACCGGCTCTTTGGTTCACACTATAACACACGTACTATAACGCTACCGGCTCTTTGGTTCACATCATAGCACGCTCGCACGTACTATGGCACTACCGGCTCTTTGGTTCATACCATAGCATTCAAATAAATACATTACATACATATGCATATAATCATTCCACTCACCTTAACGATTTGGTGATGATTTAAACCTCCACAAGCTTCAAAGTGAAGTACCTAATACAATAAGTACACATTCAAAATACAACTAGTGGAATTAACCACAATACTCACTCTTGAGCATTTAATGACCCAATTTGCATTAAATGGCTCAACTACACCAAAACTGCCCATTAATGGCTAAGACTCGTCTTAAATCACTAAAGCAAGTGATTTAAAGTCTACTAACCTTAACTAACACAACTTAGAGTATTTCATACCCATGTCACCCAATTAGGTCAACCATTACCCATTTGACCCATTTTAGCACTTAGACTCATAACTTATGTCACACTTAACCCATTTACAAGTCTTTCAACATTAAACAAGTGTGTTAGTGACTAACAACACCATTTGACACTTACAAACTCAATTCATAAGACCAAACCCTAGGTTATAGCTATTAGGGTTTCCTTTCATCCATATTACCCAAATTCACCCACTTAACTCCCAAATGGGTCTCACAAGACTCAAATGACCAAACCCTAGCCATAATTTAACTAAAACTCAAAACATGGAGTTAAGACTTACCAATACTATCAAGTCGTAGCTAAGAACGAGGAAAACAAATTTCCAATTTGCTCCAAAGATCGAATCACAAGTCTTCACCTTCGAATCTCACTTTTAATCCAAATGGGTTTTATGTTTTGGAAGAGAAAATGGAAAGAAAAGGAAAAAGGAAAATGAATTAAATGAGATAAGTGGTTGAGGTTAATGCTCCAATCAGATCTATACGTGAAATGATGATTTTACCCTTGAACCACTTATTTTAAAAACAAAATCCGGGACCAGTTCACCCAATAGGTCGCGGCGCGGCCCCATTTGTCGCGGCTCGGCGTTTAACGTATTTTACGAGTTTTCTTAAATCTTTCCTGACTCAGATTCTAGTTATTTGTCGCGGCGCGACCCTCTTCTCCGCGGCGCGACATATAAAGGGAAACTCGACCCTTCTTAACATGCCTCCTGACTCTGGTTTGAGTTCAATGTCGCGGCGCGACAAAGGCTTCCGCGGCGCGGCAATGGCCTTCAGCTGAACCATTCGAAAACTTTACACAACTTAACGATTTATCCAACTTGTACACTTCGTTCACGCTTCCAATGCACGTCTAAACCTCATCTTTAGTCTCACAAGCCTTAACATCAACAAAGACTCATGCATATAACTATACATGCATATATTCTTAACACATATATATATATATACATACATATCTGATAATGCTAAAAACGAACATATATTTCATAGCATTATTCCTCAAGAAAGACAAGCTTTTAGTTGAAGTTGTCCTATTTACAAGTAATATTCGTTTAAATAATAAAAGGTGAAGACAAAAGATAGATTCGACGAATTGAAGATGTTCCAATTATTGATAAGAAACATCTCGAAATTACAAGAGTACAAGATTCAAAACGCAAAGTACAAGATATTAAATTGTACGCAAGGATGTTCGAAAATCCGGAACCGGGACCAGAGTCAACTCTCAACGCTCGACGCAACGGACTAAAAATTACAAGTCAACTATGCACATAAATATAATATAATATTTAAATAATTCTTATAATTATTTATATATTATATAATATATTATAAACCGTCGGCAAGCTAGGAGCCAAAGCTGGGTGAGCTGTAAAAACTAACTCCGCGACTCGCGGAGTTTGAAGAAGAAACGGGCCGCGACTCGCGGAGCCCCAAAGTTTGAAACTGCCTATAAAAGCTCGCGCATTCTGATCGTAAAAATCATCTTTTTCTTCTTCTTACTTATACGTAAGATATATATATATATATATATATATATATATATATATATATATATATATATATATATATATATATATATATATATATATATATATATATATATATATATATATATATATATATATATATTTTAATTTTAATTTTAAATCCTAATAATAAGGGTATGTTAGCGAATGTTGTAAGGGTGTAAGTCGAAATTCTGTCCATGTAACGCTACGCTATTTTTAATCATTGTAAGTTATGTTCAACCTTTTTAATTTAATGTCTCGTAGCTAAGTTATTATTATGCTTATTTAATACCGGAGTAATCATGATGTTGGGCTAAAAATATTAAAATTGGGTAATTAGGCTTTGTACCATAATTGGGGTTTGGATAAAAGAACGACACTTGTGGAAATTAGACTATGGACTATTAATGGGTTTTATATTAACTAAACAATACCTTGTTAATTTAATATACAAACTTATAATTTGACGTACTTATATATAACCACATAAGCTTGACTCGGTACGGTGGGCGGGATATCTATAAATACCAATAATTATTCATTTTACCGGACACGGAACTGGATTAATAGTTAATAGACTTGTTGAAACAGGGGTGAATTATATTCAAGGGTAATTGGTGTAATTGTTAACAAAGTAGTAAAACCTTGGTTTACACGCAGTCGATAACCTGGTGTATTCATTAAACAAAGTATTAAAACCTTGTTACAATTCGAATCCCCAATTAGTTAGAAAATTTGACTTCGGGAATAAGAATAATTTGACGAAGGCTTTCGCTCTTTATATTTATGACTGATGGACTATTATGGACAAATCCGTATGGACATATTAAATAATCCAGGACAAAGAACAATTAACCCATGGGAATAAACTAAAATCAACACGTCAAACATCATGATTACGGAAGTTTAAATAAGCATAATTCCTTTATTTTTATATTTAATTGCACTTCTAATTATCGTACTTTTATTTATTGTTATTGTATTTAATTGCACTTCTAATTATCGTATTTTTATTTATTGTTATTGTATTTAATTGCATTTTTAATTTTTGTACTCTTTAATTATCGTAATTTTATTTTATCGCACTTTTATTTATCGTAATTTCATTATCGTTATTTACTTTAAGCTTTAAATTAAGTCTTTTATTTATTTAATATTTTACATTAGGTTTTAACTGCGACTAAAGTTTTAAAAATTGACAAACCGGTCATTAAACGGTAAAAACCCCCCCTTTAAAATAATAATATTACTTATATATATATATATTTGTATTTTTATAAATTTAAACTAATATAGCGTTAAGCTTTGTTTAAAGATTTTTCCCTGTGGAACGAACCGGACTTACTAAAAACAACACTACTGTACGATTAGGTACACTGCCTATAAGTGTTGTAGCAAGGTTTAAGTATATCCATTCTATAAATAAATAAATATCTTGTGTAAAATTGTAGCATATTTAATAGTATTTAGTTGTAAAAATAAAGCTATTTTATATACACCTCGCATAACATCAAGTATTTTTGGCGCCGCTGCCGGGGAACTTAAAATCTAACTTAAACGCCGAAAGCGCAACGCTAATAACAAAAAAAAAAATTTATATATTTTTAAGAGTTTGTTAAATATTTAAGTTTTATAAAGTTTCTTTATTTTTATTTTATAAAAATATAAGTTTTATTTAAATATTTTGTTTTTATTTAAAACATAAAAAAATTAAAAACCAAACGAAAAAAAAATATATATATATATAAATCTATTTTTAAGATTTTTATAAAATTATAAAGTATCTTATTTTTTTTTAAAATATAAGTTTTATTTAGTTTTTATAAATATTTTATATAAATATTTAAACAGAAAATAAAAAAATGTATTAAAAACGGAACCTGTCGAAGTAAAGCCTGGTACACGTTTGAATTTACAAACCCCGCGACTTGCGGAGTTTTCCAGCTAAGTGGCACGCGACTCGCGGAGGTCTCTCTGACAGGTCACACAGAACCCTAATCAGCATTAATTACGGAGTTTAATTATTTTATTTTTACTTTAACCCTAATTAGGTTATATATATTATATTATTTAGTTTAGTTTATTTATTATTTGTATTATTTAGTTTAATTAGTTTATAAAATTAATAGTTTTATAAAATAAATAATATAAAAATAATATTTTTATAAAAATTGTAATTTTTACAACTTTTAGTATATTTTTATATTTTATCCCTTTTTAATTGTTTTAGCGTAATTTTTTGTATTTTTCGCTCATATTTAGTTTTAAATATAGTTTTTGCCATAGTTATTTTTACTTCTAGATTTTTAGGCTTTGCCATAAAATCCCTTAAGTGCTTTCTCTTTAGACTAAAATTTAGGTGCTTTAGAATTTTGCGACGTCTATCTAAGTTTTAGTACCTTTTTAAGTTATTGCCATTTGGGATATAGTTTTTCTTGTAAGCTTTAATATTTTTAGACGCAACTTTTAATTCTTAGTTTTTAGTTCTTTTTTAAGTTTCAACGCACTACTTTCTTATTTTTATTTTTCGACGTCTTTTACCTATGTATCAATTATCACTCCAATTAGTAATCTCAATTTGCAATTTTAATTTTAAGTTAGTGATAGTAATAAGGTTGGGTTAGTCGAGTGTTTTTTTTTAGTTTTATAAGTCACTCTTTTTCTTTCTTATTTTTCGACGCCTTTTATTTTTCAACCCTTTTCTTTTTCGACCTTTTTCGACGCGCTCTTTTTCTTTCTTATTTCTCGCAATTCTAGTTTTAGGACATAGATTTTTATTCTACTTCTTATCTAAATTTCTTAAAATTACGAAAATTTATTTTAAGTGGTTAAATTGATAGACATCAAAATTTTCTGGTTCGTAGTAATAGTTGGATTTTTACGTGGACCGGGTTATTGGAACCAAACAGTACTCAATTATATTGAGACCAAACGAATCCTGCCCCTCTGCTGCATCTTTTGGCTATTCGAAACGTGGGCAAAATCAGAAAAGTCTATTAATTGGATAACTTATATAATTTTTCTTTCCTTTTAAAAACTAATAGGATATTCAGTGAATGCACCGAGCAAGACGTTCTCCACCTTTTGTACGTTCACCACCTGTAACCAGATCAAGACATCTAGCAAATATTGTCGCCGTTGATTTTTCTTTAGAATCGTCATCCAGTCGACCAATTACTCAAATTCAAATTTCCGATAATCCATTTTTTGAACCCAACCTCACAATTGAGAATCCGGAGAATATTCAGGGACGATTCATAGATCCTGAACCATTAATTTTTCCTCCGGAACCACCAATCATTCAAACAGAGATTGTTGAGGAACGAACCATTAAATCAGAATCCTCTAGTGATTCAGATTCAACAAATTCAATTATGGAGAATCTGGAACCTTCAAGTATGGAAGACCGAATGAGAGCTAAACGCACTGGCCAAGGTCACGCAATTACTCATCCTGACATTAATTCGCCAGATTATGAAATCAAAGGACAAATTCTACACATGGTAACTAATCAATGCCAATTTAGTGGTGCGCCGAAGGAAGATCCAAATGAACATCTTCGTACCTTTAATAGGATCTGCACACTATTTAAAATAAGAGAAGTTGAAGATGAACAGACATATCTCATGTTATTTCCCTGGACTTTAAAGGGAGAAGCCAAAGATTGGTTGGAATCGTTACCTGAAGGGGCGATTGATACATGGGACGTTTTAGTTGAAAAATTTCTTAAACAATTCTTTCCTGCATCTAAAGCCGTAAGACTTCAAGGAGAAATTGTTACGTTCACACAGAAACCAAATGAAACTCTATATGAGGCATGGACCAGATTTGGAAAGTTATTGAGAGGATGTCCGCAACATGGTTTAGACACCTGTCAAATAGTACAAATATTCTACCAAGGATGCGACATCACTACAAGAAAAGACATCGACATAGCAGCTGGTGGTTCTATTATGAAGAAAACCGAAACTGATGCTTATAAAATTATTGATAACACTGCTTCCCACTCACATGAGTGGCACCAAGAAAAAGATATCGTTAGATCATCTAAAGCAGCTAGAGCCGATTCTAGCCATGACTTAGATTCCATTTCAGCAAAGATAGATGTTGTCGAGAGACGAATTGAAAAGATGACTAAAGATATACACTCAATACGAATTAGTTGTGAGCAGTGTGGAGGACCACATTTGACAAAAGATTGTCTCAGTATTGAACTAACAATGGAACAAAGAGAGAATATTTCTTATATAAACCAAAGGCCTGGAAATAATTATCAGAATAATTATCAACCGCCAAGACCAATTTTCAATCAAAACCAGAATTATAACCGAAATGTTCCATACAACAATCAACAAGGTCCTAGCAATCAACAAATATCCAATAATACTTACAATCAGCAAAGACCTAATTTTCAAAACAAACCACAAACCGATGATAAAAAGCCGAATTTAGAAGATATGATGACGAAGCTAGTTGAAACTCAAACGCAGTTTTTCACATCTCAGAAACAAACTAGTGAACAAAATGCTCAAGCATTTAGAAATCAACAAGCTTCTATTCAAAATTTGGAACAAGAAGTAAGTAACCTAGCAAGGTTAATAGGTGAAAGAAAACTGGGAAGTTTACCTAGTGATACAAATGCTAACCCCCGGAATGAAACAGCTAAAGCCATTACCACAAGAAGTGGTACAACACTTAAACCACCCGAAATACCTGTAATTTCTGATGAAGCTATTCCTATTCCACAAGAACCACAACCTGAACAAGATAAGAAAAAAGAACCGGTAGTTGAAAAGGTTAATGAAGATAACACAGTTAAGGCTAAACCTTATGTTAAACCATACCAACCACCACTTCCTTACCCGAGTAAAATGAAAAAAGAAAGACTTGAAGCCGAGCAATCCAAATTTTTGGATATGTTTAAACAGATAGATGTAAATCTTACTTTCATTGATGTGATTTCAGGAATGCCTAGATATGCTAAATTTCTGAAAGATTTAATCACAAATAGAAAAAAATGGAAGAACTCTCGGCCGTTACTATGAATGCTAATTGTTCAGCAGTGCTGTTGAATAAGATACCAGAAAAATTATCTGATCCAGGAAGTTTCACAATTCCATATTTTTTGGGTAGTCTTAGTTCAATAGAAGCATTGGCAGACTTAGGTGCTAGTATAAATTTAATGCCATATTCACTATACGGTAAACTAGACCTTGGAGAATTGAAACCAACAAGAATAAGCATACAACTAGTCGATCGATCAATAAAATATCCTAGAGGGATAATGGAGAACATGCTAGTTAAAGTTGGTACTTTAGTATTTCCAGTAGATTTTGTTGTTCTGGACATGGAAGAAGATTCTCAAGTTCCTTTAATATTAGGAAGACCATTCTTAAACACGGCTAAAGCAATGATAGACGTGTTCGGTAAGAAACTGACCCTAAGTATAGAGGATGAGAGTGTTACCTTTTCAGTTGATAGAGCTATGCAACAACCGCAATCTGCAGATGATACATGTTATTATATTCAAACTATAGATTCACATGCAGAATTGTTAGAAGAATTTCCAGAATTACAAGGAACAGGAGAATGTTCTTTAGGAGAAGGAACTGAACCAATTGATGAAACCGAAATGTTAGCTACACTAATAGCTAATGGATATGAACCAACAACAGAAGAAATTCAAATGCTAAAAGAAGAAGACAGATATCGATATAAATCATCGATAGAAGAACCTCCGACATTAGAGTTAAAGCCACTTCCAAACCATTTAGAATACGCTTATTTACATGGTGAATCTGAATTACCTGTAATAATATCGTCTTCTCTTACTGAAAATGAAAAATCACAACTCATTTCTGTGTTAAAAGCTCATAAACCAGCTATTGCATGGAAAATTCATGATATTAAAGGAATAAGTCCTTCGTATTGAACACATAAAATCCTTAAGGAAGAAGGTCATAAAACGTATGTGCAACGCCAACGAAGACTAAATCCGAATATGCAAGATGTTGTTAAAAAAGAAATTATTAAACTGCTTGATGCAGGTTTAATTTATCCAATTTCTGATAGTCCATAGGTAAGCCCAGTTCAATGCTTGCCTAAGAAGGGTGGCATGACTGTCATTACAAATGAGAAAAATGAGCTTATTCCTACTAGGACTGTAACAGGATGGCGTGTATGTATTGATTATAGAAAATTAAATGACGCCACCAGAAAAGATCACTTTCCCTTACCTTTTATTGATCAAATGTTGGAAAGATTAGCCGAAAATAGTTACTATTGTTTTCTTGATGGTTTTTCCGGATATTTTCAAATTCCAATAGCACCCGAGGATCAAGAGAAAACTACGTTCACATGCCCTTATGGTACTTTTGCTTACAAACGCATGCCATTTGGACTTTGCAACGCCCCTGCAACCTTTCAAAGGTACATGATGGCGATTTTTCACGACATGATAGAAGAATGCATGGAAGTTTTCATGGATGACTTTTCAGTCTTCGGTGATACTTTTGAAACATGTCTAGTCAATCTTGAACGAATGCTTATTAGATTCGAGCAATCAAATCTAGTTCTTAATTGGGAGAAATGTCATTTCATGGTTAAAGAAGGCATCGTTCTTGGTCATAAAATCTCAAAGGAAGGAATTGAAGTGGATAGAGCTAAAGTAGATGTAATTGCTAAACTTTCACATCCCACCAATGTTAGAGGAGTTAGGAGTTTTCTAGGGCATGCCGGTTTTTACCGACGTTTCATAAAAGATTTTTCTAAAATTGCCACTCCTATGAATAAACTCCTAGAAAAGGATGCTCCATTCATCTTTTCAGATGAATGCATCAAATCTTTTAATATTCTTAAAGAGAAACTCACTAATGCGCCGATCATGATAACTCTAAATTGGAATCTACCATTCGAACTTATGTGCGATGCAAGTGATTTTGCAATAGGAGCCGTTTTAGGACAAAGGATTGAAAAACGATTTCAACCTATATATTATGCTAGTAAGACGTTACAAGGAGCACAAACGAATTATACAACTACTGAAAAAGAACTCCTTGCTATTGTCTTTGCTTTTGCCAAATTTCGTTCATATCTCGTTCTAGCAAAAACGGTGGTCTATACCGACCATTCTGCTCTTAGATACCTATTTTCGAAACAAGATGCTAAACCAAGATTAATCCGTTGGATCTTACTCTTACAAGAGTTCGATATTGAAATCCGAGATAAAAGAGGAGCAGAAAATCTCGCCGCTGATCATCTTTCTCGTCTTGAAAATCCCGAATTAGAAGTTCTAAATGAATCGGCCATACAAGACAACTTTCCTGATGAATATCTATTGAAGATAGATTATAATGAAATACCATGGTTTGCAGACTATGCAAACTACTTAGTATGTGGATTCCTTGAAAAAGGATTATCGTACCAAAAACGAAAGAAATTCTTTAGTGATATAAAACACTATTTCTGGGAAGATCCACATCTGTTTAAAAGTTGTCCAGATGGAATAATACACCGATGTGTATTCGGAGATGAAGCTAGTAAAATCTTAAACCATTGTCACACAGGACCAACAGGAGGGCATTATGGGCCTCAACTAACAGCAAGAAAAGTTTACGATGCTGGATTCTATTGGGCTACAATTTACAAAGACGCACACCTTCTTTGCAAATCCTGTGATGCTTGTCAAAGGGCCGGAAAAATAAGTCAACGTGATGAAATGCCACAAAATGTCATTCAAGTATGTGAAGTATTTGACATTTGGGGTATTGACTTTATGGGTCCATTTCCAAAATCTCATAATAATCTATATATTCTCGTAGCCATTGATTATGTATCTAAATGGGCGGAAGTACAAGCTCTCCTAACTAACGATGCACGAGTTGTAGTCAACTTCTTAAAACGTCTTTTGCAAGGTTTAGAACATCGAAAGCTTTAATAAGTGATCGGAGAACTCATTTTTGTAATAATCAACTTGAGAAAGTTCTTAAAAGATATGGAGTAACTCATAAAATCTCCACCGCATATCATCCACAAACAAGTGGACAAGTTGAAAATACCAACCGAGCTTTAAAACGTTTTCTAGAGAAAACCGTAGGATCAAATCCGAAGGAATGATCCATAAAATTGGAGGATGCACTCTGGGCTTTTAGAACAGCCTACAAAACTCCAATTAGAACCACACCTTTTAAACTCGTTTACGGAAAAGCATGTCATCTTCCAGTAGAAATTGAACACAAAGCATTTTGGGCTTTGAAGACATGTAATCTTGATTTACATGAAGCCGGACATCTACGGTTAAGTCAATTAAACGAATTAGAAGAATTAAGACATGAAGCATACGAAAATTCGTTAATCTATAAAGAAAGAACGAAGAAATGGCATGATAAAAGAATCAGAAGTTCAAAAGAATTTAAAGAAGGAGACAGAGTTCTTCTTTTCAATTCACGATTCAAGCTATTTCCTAGAAAATTGAAATCAAGATGGTCTGGACCATTCATAGTCAAAAGAGTTTTCCCGTACGGAACAGTAGAATTAATAAATTCAAATGGGATTGAATTTAAGGTTAATGGTCACAGAGTTAAACACTACATAGATAGTCCGATGGAAGTAGACAACGAAGTTAATCACAATTTCGATACCACAGCTAACTAAGTGTGGGGAGAATCAAGTCTTTAAAGGATAATATGTATTTCTGTTAGAGTTAGATTTTCTGTTTTCGTGTAGTTCTCGAAAATGGAACCCGAATGGTCTTTTCCTAGCAGACCCTAAAGAACTAGTCTTCTCCCCCCATTCTGAATTTTTATTTTTTTTAGGTTTTACGAAATGAAGACTTCCTGTGAACTAAACCATGGTCTAATGCTACACGCTTTGATTACTAAACGTAATAATGACACACTTCCGAGTGAAATAGTATCATTAATCAGAGGTAAATTGGACGGAGTAAGAAAAGAATCCAGATGCGAAGATAATAAGTTACAATTTGGTAAAGGAAAATCAAAATTCGCAGCGAAAAGAAGAGCACGACACCTTGAAAAATGTCACAAATGCGGAAAATGGTCACACGAAGGTAAATGTTCAAATAATCAAACCTATTCAAATACCGAATTTGTTACTTTATGCAGAGACGGACCGTTCATATGTTTAGAAGAAAAAACATTAAATGCTCGAGGTTACGCCTATGTAGCCATGGAAAACCAATTAGTCCGACTATCTTATGAGTGGGCTAGAGCATATCACTAAGAAATCTATTTCACAGGTAAGTTTGTACAGTTTTTATTTTTATTTTTATTTTTAACCTTTTGATAATAAACGCTAATTTATTCGCTATAAAGTATTAAATTGGTATTCAATAAAATTAGGTCTTGCGACCGAAATTATTGATATCATACAAAAATTTATTACATCACTGCGAAATTTAACGTTTATTCTTAAGGTATAAATATCTTTAATCAATCAACACAAAATATTTCAAAAATTCGTCATGAGTTAAATTAGGTCATGGAACCGAAATTACTTTACCGAAAAGAGGGGCGCATATTTTTGATAATATTTGATTGATTAAAGTGGGATAAAAGCTAAAAAGATTTTTAATTTTATTTTTACCATGTTTTTAAAAAATTAATAAATTAATATTAAACAAATATTGTAAACTTTTAAAATTGTAAATATTTGGAAAATTAATATTTTTAATATAAGTTTGTATGTATAAAAACAAAAATATAATTTAAGTTTGGTGTGAATTTATAATATGAATTTTTAATTAAGTTTGGTGTGAATTTTTTTAATTTTATGCATTTTAAATTTAAGTTTGGTGTGAATTTAAAAACAAAAATTTACTTTATTTCGTAAGTTAAAAATATGATTTTTAAAATTCGTCGTGAGTTGAAGACTAGGTCATTGAACCGAAATTGCTTTACCCGAGGGAGGGACGAGAACTTTTATTATCATTATTTTTAATCTTATTGAATTAAATTATGCCAAAAACATTAAAAAACCCAAAAATCTTTGCTTTTAAAACCGCGCTTTAAATTGACAAATTTTAAAATTTTGTCGAGGGACGGACTAGGACATCGTTCCGAAACGACCTCGTCCTAAATAACAATGGAAACAAAATTTTAAAATTAATTAATTAATTGTTTTATAAGTTAAGTTTTTTATAAAAAAAATAAAATAAAAAAAATAAACTCCGCGACTCGTGGAGTTTGAAAAGGAAAGTACCGCGACTCGCGGAGTTTGTAAATTCCAGAAAAAAAATAAAACGTAAAAACAGATCAGTCCCCAACACAACCACACCACAAAACTGCGAAAATACAGCGAAATACACACACAAAAATCGAATTTTTTCACCATTTTTCATCAAATCTTTCACAAAATCATGTTGAGAAGGATGCTATCAAGGAATTACTCAAGGAAAACGGTAAATTTCTACACCAAAACACCCTTTAATCCGAAAATTTAGTGTTCTTGAGTAATTTTATACCCAATTCGATTTTGATGCTTTTTAGTGTAATTATACTTAAATTGTTTATGTATTATGCTTGTATAACCTAGATTGATGCTATTTAACATGATTAGAAGCCTTAAACTTCAAATTTTGAGTAATCTAGGGTTTGTGTTCTTGAGCAATTTGGAGCTTTTTGATATAAACAGGTTATGGCCGATTTTTGTCATGAATTATTGCTAAATTAAGTAGTGTAACATGTTTAGGTAGTTAAATGATTCAAACTTTGAGCCTAAACATGATTTTTAAGAATTAAAGTGGACTTTTTCAAGTCTAAAATTCATGAACTTGATTTTTGAGAGATAATAACATTTGAAACTTGTTTAATTGCTAATAATGATTATTTTGACATGATATTTGAGTTGAATGCTTATGAACTTGGCAAACATTTTCGTATATTCTTATTTGAAAAAAGTGTAGATTTGATAAAAATATGAAAATGAGCATAAGTTTGATATAAATTGAACATGTCATTGTAATTATTTTGATTGATGATTTTGCTGACACTAATGCATATTTGAATGCACAAAAATTGTGTTTGATGTGTTTTGCAGACTGAAAGGGGTGAATCTTCATTCCAAGCTCGCATTGCTCCTCCTGAGAATGCGGAACAACAGGATATTGATAGCTATTACAAACAAGATATACTTCATCCAGTTATGACATTTTCAGATATGCACGTGGAAGATTTGCACCCGAACTTAAGATTAGACAGACGCTGGATAGATTATCCAAAATACCAAAGGAGCTTACACACTCTTCATTCTAAAGCTGTTGAAGTACCTAGGGTAATAGAATGGGAACCGTTAGAAGCCGTAGGATTGGCCGAATGGATTAGAGAATTACTTACACAGAGGTATGGTAATTCTACTTTTAACAATTGGGTACGATTATTCAACATGCGTAGACCTGTATATAAAGTATGGTGTGAAGAATTATTGTGTAGTATAGAAATAAATGATCAGGTAGCTAGTTTAACCGATCGAACTTTTATTAGATTTTTGTTAGGAGGTTCGATGCGCCACATGTCTCTACTAGACATGGCTCGGGCCTTACGTATATATACGCCTGAGGAGCTAGCATCTGCCGATTGTCGAGGGTTGATATTAAATGGTAGGAAGATTGATGAAAATTTTGATACACATGGTGTATGGAGTCAAATGACTAGCCATCACCGATTTAAAGGGCGAAATTACTCTTATCTTGATATTGCTAGAGCTGAATTAAGAGTAATTCACAGGTTTCTAGCGAACTCGATTACACAGCGAGGTAAAAATAAGGAAAAGGTAAATGAGCAAGATTTATTTTACCACATGTGTATTCGAGACCCACAAAGCGCTGTAAGTATACCTTATTGTGTGGGTTATTATTTATCAGCTATGATTAGGGGGATGAGACCGCACAGTATAATAGGAGGTGGTATATTTATTACATTAATTGCTGAGTATCTCAATGTGGATATAAGTCGGGGGGATTATTAATCGAAGAACCAGAACCCCACGATGCAATTGGTTTAAATGTATATCATGGTGTTAAGGTTTTGAAGAGGCGAAATAACGCCGCAGTAAGATATAATGGAAGACATCTACAGGTTGAGAGAAATCAACAGCCAGGTAATGTGGGAGGGGGAAATGAAATGACAGAAATGCAAAGGTTTATAGCTTCACAAGAGTATGAAAATGCTAGACATCGAGCATTTGAAGATTGGCAAGTTCATCAAAACTAAATCATAGCTCATTGCCAACATATAGGTAGAAACTATATTCCTACTCCAACGCCCATATTTCCTCCCTGGCCTATAGAGATCCAACCACCGTATCCTACTTATAACCCAGCTGAAGCATTTTATAACACATACGGTTATGCATGGAACCCCTACTGGTATCAGTAACAACCCTAGTTTATTTAGTTTTATTTATTTTATTTTTGTAATGTTACTACATTTAACACTTATGTTGATATTGTAGTAGTTTTTATAATTTTCTAACTTTTATTATTAGATTTTAATAATTTTTGAATGTGGGGTAATATACCGAACTTCAAAAATATGTATATATGTTTGCAGTTTATCTTATGTATACAACAGGGTAAAACAATGCATTTTCAAAGACTGGCATTAAGTTCAGCAAAAGCAACAAATGATGTGCACCATTTATCATTCAACACAAACAACAATATGTTTGGAAACTTTGGTAAAATTTAATCATTTTTCTACGCTAATCACCCTCAATAATTTAAATTGTTACTGATTTCTTGCAAATGAGGGCATTGCAAGATCTTAAATGTGGGAAAGGGTTAAATTCTTTCGGATTTTAAAATTTTTACTTTATACACTTGGTTACCATTAGAAATACTAGTAACACAGTAGTTGTATTAGAATCTAGTGCTCTCTGATAACAAAGAACAGCCCTAGTCTTATATACTGACTACCCAATTCTAGTAAAATTTTTCAAAATCTTCAATTAAATGAACTCAAAATCATGTTTATACATATTTATGAACGATAAAACTAGGTGTTAACACTGAAATTATTGTTACCTTGGAAAGGACATGAATTGAGAAACAAACCAAAATGTTAGAATTCATTTAAAATGGAATAGAGGAGAACAAAAAGGAAAAATAAAAGCTAAGTGTGGAAAAATTCACCAAGTAATTTTAAACATATGTCACATATTCCTGTAACAAATAATTGAAGATACTTTTGTTTTGGACTAATCTAATCAGTTTTACCCGATTTACTGTAAGAAAGATGGATCTACACGATGAATCAATTCCATCATTAAAAGGAAGTAAAGTCTTCCGAAAAAGAAACGCGCTTCTTGATTTAGGTCATGAAGTTGTCGTCCAGACCAGCTGTAGGTTGACGAAAAACCTAGAAAAGTCATCTCTAAAATCAGCAGGAAATCCACGGACCTCAGCATCAAACAGGGTCGCCAAGTGGTCAGACTTATCCTAACCATGAGAGGATTTGTCTTGTAAAATGGGGAGGACGCCGTGCAAATTAGCTGGATAAGACTAATGAATCAGATCTCCAGAAAGGATAATCTCCTTAAAGATTAAAAATCAGCTTTTAAGACTGATATTACTCAATCCTAGAGATTGACCTTAAAGATTGAGAATTACAAACTCATGGAATTCAATGATATCTAAACTCGAACTTGAACGAGAAAATATTTTGATTAAAATTAAAAACCGATTTGTTTTCTAAAAACCCATTTTTAATGCGTTCATTATCATTGAACGTAAAATCCTAGGAATTCACCAGGAATTCATTAGGTCACCTGAACCAAATCGGGTGTCAACCGTAAGAACGGTGGTTGGATAGCATGGTCAAAGACAGGACCTTGTGCCAGACCGAAAAATTATAAGGGTGACTTTACTATTGCTCCTACCAAGGATAGTAATTGCATCCGATACGTTATAGACCATAATTAAAAGCATGTCAGGGGACATTGCCTTAACAGTTGCTTGTTCAACGCTTTCCTTTACAACCGGACGGTAGTTTACCGAAAGGTAATATACGGAGCAAATATACTAGACGTGTTGCTTTCCCAATACAAGGTTAGAAAGTGGGTGACATAAAACCGCAAGTTTTGAGCTAAAATTTTCAAATCTAAAATCCACCAAACCCACAAAAACAATTTGCAAACACCGGTGAAGGGTTATTTCGGAAAACTTATCTAGGGTAAAAACTAGATTAGAATTTTCAAAAGATCAAATGTTTTCATAAAGATCCAATTTCCTAAAGGATCTAAATTTTCATAAGTCATGTGGGACTGTAAACCACATCGTTACTACCATTGTTTATACCGCCGTATAGAAATCACTGATGTACAAAGTGTGAAGAATAAAGAAGTGATTCTAGTATTTCAAGACTATATTGCTTGAGGACAAGCAACGCTCAAGTGTGGGAATATTTGATAATGCTAAAAACGAACATATATTTCATAGCATTATTCCTCAAGAAAGACAAGCTTTTAGTTGAAGTTGTCCTATTTACAAGTAATATTCGTTTAAATAATAAAAGGTGAAGACAAAAGATAGATTCGATGAATTGAAGACGCAAACGACCAAAAAGCTCAAAAGTACAAAATACAATCAAAGAGGTTCCAATTATTGATAAGAAACGTATCGAAATTACAAGAGTACAAGATTCAAAACGCAAAGTACAAGATATTAAATTGTATGCAAGGACGTTCGAAAATCCGGAACCGGGACCAGAGTCAACTCTCAACGCTCGACGCAACAGACTAAAAATTACAAGTCAACTATGCACATAAATATAATATAATATTTAAATAATTCTTATAATTATTTATATATTATATAATATATTATAAACCGTCGGAAAGCTAGGAGCCAAGGCTGGGTGAGCTGTAAAAACAAACTCCGCGACTCGCGGAGTTTGAAGAAGAAACGGGCCGCGACTCGCGGAGCCCCAAAGTTTGAAACTGCCTATAAAAGCTCGCGCATTCTGATCGTAAAAATCATCTTTTTCTTCTTCTTACTTATACGTAAGATATATATATATATATATATATATATATATATATATATATATATATATATATATATATATATATATATATATTAATTTTAATTTTAATTTTAAATCCTAATAATAAGGGTATGTTAGCGAATGTTGTAAGGGTGTAAGTTGAAATTCTGTTCGTGTAACGCTACGCTATTTTTAATCATTGTAAGTTATGTTCAACCTTTTTAATTTAATGTCTCGTAGCTAAGTTATTATTATGCTTATTTAATACCGAAGTAATCATGATGTTGGGCTAAAAATATTAAAATTGGGTAATTGGGCTCTGTACCATAATTGGGGTTTGGATAAAAGAACGACACTTGTGGAAATTAGACTATGGGCTATTAATGGGTTTTATATTAACTAGACAATACCTTGTTAATTTAATATACAAACTTATAATTTGACGTACTTATATATAACCACATACGCTTGACTGGGTACGGTGGGCGGGATATCTATAAATACCAATAATTATTCATTTTACGGACACGGAAATGGATTAATAGTTAATAGACTTGTTGAAACAGGGGTTAATTACATTCAAGGGTAATTGGTGTAATTGTTAACAAAGTAGTAAAACCTTGGTTTACACGCAGTCGATAACCTGGTGTATTCATTAAATAAAGTATTAAAACCTTGTTACAATTCGAATCCCCAATTAGTTAGAATATTTGACTTCGGGAATAAGAATAATTTGACGAAGGCTTTCGCTCTTTATATTTATGACTGATGGACTATTATGGACAAATCCGTATGGACATATTAAATAATCTAGGACAAAGAACAATTAACCCATGGGAATAAACTAAAATCAACACGTCAAACATCATGATTACGGAAGTTTAAATAAGCATAATTCCTTTATTTTTATATTTAATTGCACTTCTAATTATCGTACTTTTATTTATTGTTATTGTATTTAATTGCACTTCTAATTATCGTATTTTTATTTATTGTTATTGTATTTAATTGCACTTTTAATTTTCGTACTCTTTAATTATCGTAATTTTATTTTATCGCACTTTTATTTATCGCAATTTCATTATCGTTATTTACTTTACGCTTTAAATTAAGTCTTTTATTTATTTAATATTTTACAATAGGTTTTAACTGCGACTAAAGTTTTAAAAATCGACAAACCGGTCATTAAACGGTAAAAACCCCCCTTTAAAATAATAATATTACTTATATATATATTTGTATTTTTATAAATTTAAACTAATATAGCGTTAAGGTTTGTTTAAAGATTTTTCCCTGTGGAATGAACCGGACTTACTAAAAACTACACTACTTCGCGATTAGGTACACTGCCTATAAGTGTTGTAGCAAGGTTTAAGTATATCCATTCTATAAATAAATAAATATCTTGTGTAAAATTGTAGCATATTTAATAGTATTTAGTTGTAAAAATAAAGCTATTTTATATACACCTCGCATAACATCAATATCCGTATATATATATAATTACACAATTACTAACACTTAGGTCTTTTAATCATATAAATGCACAAGTTATAAGTGTACTAAAAATTAAGTTTGTACCTTTAAATATGTACGGGAAAAACGGGATGTTACAACTCTCCCCCACTTGAATCGGAGCGCGTCCTCGCGATCCAAGCCGCATGACAAGAGGGAAGATAAACCAGCACGAATTCCTCGGGCTCCCAAGTAAACTCGGAACCTTTACTACGACGCCATTGAACTTTAAAAGTCCTCACCTCTTTATTTCTCAACCTTTTGACCTTCTCAGCGAGTATGGCAATCGGCTCCTCAATGTATTCTAACTTATTGTTTAGCTCAATCTCGTCTAACGGCACCCATGATGAATCATCCACAAGACACTTACGGAGATGGGAAACATGTAATGTATTATGGATCCCCGCAAGCTCTTCGGGTAATTCCAAACGATACGCGACTTCACCAACACGAGCTAAAATTTTAAAAGGGCCAATAAACCGAGGAGCTAACTTTCCCCGTTTTTGAAACCGAATAATACCTTTCCATGGCGAAACCTTAAGCATCACCATATCACCTTCTTGAAATTCATCATTCGTTTACGCTTGTTGGCATACGACTTTTGTCTATCTTGCGCCTTTTTCAAATGATCCCGAATCATATCAATCTTACTATTCGTTTCTAAGACCAAATCGGTACTCCCGATTTCTTTTTGACCAATTTCACCCCAACAAATCGGAGTTCGGCACCTCCGCCCATAAAGCATCTCGTAAGGTGGCATTCCGATACTAGTATGATAACTATTATTGTACGAGAATTCCACCAAAGGTAAGTGCTCATCCCAACTACTACTGAAATCAATAATACACGCCCGTAACATATCCTCCAATGTTTGATTCGTACATTCGGTTTGACCGTTCGTTTGAGGATGATACGCCGTGCTCAATTTCAATTGTGTACCCATATCTTCGTGAAACTTCTCCCAAAACCGAGATGTAAAACGGGTATCTCGATCCGAAATAATAGATACAGGAACCCTATGTCGAGCGACTACTTCCTTGATAAACAATTTAGCCAAGGCCACTGACGATATCGCTTCCCGAATGGGAAGAAACAAGGCACTTTTCGTCAATCGATCAACTATTACCCAAATCGAGTCAAATTGGGTTCTAGCCGTCTTTGGTAACTTTGTAATGAAATCCATGGTAATGTGCTCCCATTTCCATTTCAGGATTTCTAACGGTTGTAACTTACCATACGGTTTTTGGTGTTCGGCTTTCACTTGCAAACATGTGACGCATTGTTCAACATACTTAACAACATCACGTTTCATGCCCGGCCACCAATACTCTTTTCTCAAATCAAGATACATTTTCGTTGCGCCCGGATGAACAGAATACTTTGACTTATGTGCTTCATCAAGTAGCACTCGTCGATAATCCCCAATCTTAGGCACCCACACTCTTCCTTGAAAAGACAACAAACCACGCGATCCCATAGTAATGAATTCCGCTTGCCCCACAATTCGTTCCGCATGCTTGTTGTGAACGTAAGCTTCAATTTGAGTCACACCAAGTTTTTCAAGAAAATCGTTAGTAATGATCATACGTAACGATCCTACTCGTATTGCCGGATGTTGACTCTTTCGACTTAATGCATCCGCGACCACATTCGCCTTGCCCGGATGATAAAGTATTTCACAATCATAATCTTTTACTACATCCATCCACCTACGTTGACGATAATTCAAATCTCTTTGATCAAAAAGATGTTTCAAACTCTTATGATCCGAATAAATCGTACACTTGACACCATACAAGTAATGGCGCCAAACTTTCAACGCATGAACAACTGCCGCCAACTCAAGATCATGAGTCGGATATCTCGTTTCGTATTCCTTTAATTGTCGAGAGGCGTAAGCGATGACTTTACCTCTTTGCATTAGAACACACCCGAGCCCATTTAGAGAGGCATCACAATACACCGTCATGTCTTCCACCCCTTCCGGCAACACTAACACCGAAGCTTGACACAATTTCTCTTTTAGCAATTGAAAAGCAATTTCTTGCTCGTTCTCCCACATAAATCTCGCGTTCTTCCTCGTCAATTTCGTCAAAGAAGAAGCAATCTTAGAAAAGTCTTGGATAAACCGAAGATAATAACCGGCCAATCCGAGAAAACTTCGGGTTTCCGTAGGCGTAGTCGGTCGTCCCCAACTCTTTACCGTCTCAATCTTCCCCGGATCTACTTGAATACCATTTTCGTTCACAATATGGCCAAGGAATTGAACTTCCCTTAGCCAAAATTCACATTTGGAGAATTTAGCATACAACTTCTCCTTCCGTAACGTCTTCAACACACATCGCAAATGATGTTCATGTTCCTTCATGCTCTTCGAATAAACAAGTATGTCATCAATGAACACAATTACCGACTTGTCCAACATGGGTTGGCACACTCGGTTCATAAGGTCCATGAATGCCGCCTGTGCATTCGTAAGACCAAAAGGCATAACTACGAATTCAAAATGCCCATAACGCGTTCGGAAAGCCGTTTTCTCGATATCTTCCTCACGGACCCGCATTTGGTGATAGCCGGACCGTAGGTCGATTTTAGAGAAATACGTTGCACCTTGGAGTTGGTCGAACAACTCGTCCCACGTCAAACTCATACTTTGTTCTTCGCCATAAAGTCGGATTTTTCCGTCCCACCATAACTTGGCATCACCCCTCATCATGCTACTATCAAACCTTGTCTTTTTATCGAGAGGGCACTCACTAGTACGGAAAGCCCCCTCTATATCGGAGATCCATCGAGCACTCTTGAGTGGGTCTTGTTCACCTTCAAAGGTGGTAGGTTGAGCATATTTGAAGTTTTTAAAGTGGAAGTCTCGCCTTCCTGCGTTATCCTCCTTAAGAACAATCTTAACTTGTTCCTTGACTAGATTGACTACTTGTTCGTCAATTGAATCCAAGAACATTTTCTTAACATCCTCTAAGAAAGCCTCATGACGCCTTTTCATAATGGCCTCAACCTTGGCCGTAAACTCGACATCCTCGCTCGTACCCCCTTCATTGGTCTCGGGTCCGTTTCTCGTCTTCATACTATAAAACGGAAATGGTTAAGCAACTAACGAAAAGACTTAACACATATGTATATACACCACACTACCCCATCTTGCTCAACAATCGTCGTACTTTGCTTGTTTGACACGATTTGAACCCATAACAATGGTAGCTAATCATTGTTACGCGAGCACGTCACATTAACTTGCTAGTACAACGTCTATCTCGCTTGATGATTTCTAACACAACACAAAACAATTAGCGCAAGGTTAGTTCACATAAACCTAATCACTAATCAACACCCGGTCCGACCCGTCTCCTACAAGTCCCGCATAAAGCGCATACATAAATAAATCTAAGTCTAGGCACCTATCTCAAGTCGCCTAAATCCCTTAGACCATGCTCTGATACCACTTGAAACAACCCAACCCGTATTCCATACGATAATTTTTTTTTAAAATGTTACACATTTATGCGCCAATAAAATATGTCAACCATTCCACAAGTTCCATTTAAAACGTACCACAATTTAAATGTTTACAAGGCACGAAGGCCATTAATTTAGTTTAATACAAGTTCGACCCACTACAAATGATAGTTTATAATCCAAACAACACTTCAAGCATGGTTTGGGACTAAACTACCCAAAACGTTAGGCCAACTTCCAAAAGCTCCAACGAAACTTCATCAAAGGACACCTAGTGCCCAACAACCCCTTTTCCCCTATCCGCACCTGCATCTAAAAAGATAAACAATGAGAGGGTAAGCAAAGCTTAGTGAATGCAATAATTATACCCATATATATAATATACTTACTTGCAATCACTTACACCTATACCGCATACACGCTAGCAAAACAATTAGCATACCATCACAAGTACAAAGCTAATAATCTCCAACAAACCGCTACTAGCGTAATCAATAACATATAATCGACATAATATAATATGCTACAAAACAATATACAACTATGGTTAACCTTTCTCGCGTCATGGTGCTACCGGCTCTTTGGTTCACACCATACGCATTTGTCATGATGCTACCTGCTCTTTGGTTCACATCATAACTCGAGTCATACTCACGCTAGAGTGCTACCGGCTCTTTGGTTCACACTCTGACAATGCTAAGGTGCTACCGGCTCTTTGGTTCACACCCTAACAATCGTGCTATAGCGCTACCGGCTCTTTGGTTCACACGTACTATGACGCTACCGGCTCTTTGGTTCACATCATAGCACGATCGCACGTACTATGGCACTACCGGCTCTTTGGTTCATACCATAGCATTCAAATAAATACATTACATACATATGCATATAATCATTCCACTCACCTTAACAATTTGGTGATGATTTAAACCTCCACAAGCTTCAAAGTGAAGTACCTAATACAATAAGTACACATTCAAAACACAACTAGTGGAATTAACCACAATACTCACTCTTGAGCATTTAATGACCCAATTTGCATTAAATGGCTCAACTACACCAAAACCGCCTATTAAACTAAAGCAAGTGATTTAAAGTCTACTAACCTTAACTAATACAACTTAGAGTATTTCATACCCATGTCACCCAATTAGGTCAACCATTACCCATTTGACCCATTTTAGCACTTAGACTCATAACTTATGTCACACTTAACCCATTTACAAGTCTTTCAACATTAAACAAGTGTGTTAGTGACTAACAACACCATTTGACACTTACAAACTCAATTCATAAGACCAAACCCTATGTTATAGCTATTAGGGTTTCCTTTCATCCATATTACCCAAATTCGCCCATTTAACTCCCAAATGGGTCTCACAAGACTCAAATGACCAAACCCTAGCCATAATTTAACTAAAACTCAAAACATGGAGTTAAGACTTACCAATACTATCAAGTCGTAGCTAAGAACGAGGAGAACAAATTTCCTATTTGCTCCAAAGATCGAATCACAAGTCTTCACCTTCGAATCTCACTTTTAATCCAAATGGGTTTTATGTTTTGGAAGAGAAAATGGAAAGAAAAGGAAAAAGGAAAATGAATTAAATGAGATAAGTGGTTGAGGTTAATGCTCCAATCAGATCTATACGCAAAATGACAATTTTGCCCTTGAACCACTTATTTTAAAAACAAAATCCAGGACTAGTTCACCCAGTAGGTCGCGGCGCGGCCCCATTTGTCGCGGCGCGGCGTTTAACGTATTTTACGAGTTTTCTTAAATCTTTCCTGACTCAGATTCTAGTTATTTGTCGCGGCGCAACCCTCTTCTCCGCGGCGCGACATATAAAGGGAAACTCGACCCTTCTTAACATGCCTCCTGACTCTGGTTTGAGTTCAATGTCGCGGCGCGACAAAGGCTTCAGCGGCGCAGCAATGGCCTTCAGTTGAACCATTCGACAACTTTACACAACTTAACTATTTATCCAACTTGTACACTTCGTTCACGCTTCCAATGCACATCTAAACCTCATCTTTAGTCTCACAAGCCTTAACATCAACAAAGACTCATGCATATAACTATACATGCATATATTCTTAACATATATATATATATATATATATATATACATACATACATACATACATACATACATACATATCCGTATATATATATATATAATTACACAATTACTAACACTTAGGTCTTTTAATCATATAAATGCACAAGTTATAAGTGTACTAAAAATTAAGTTTGTACCTTTAAATATGTACGGGGAAAAACGGGATGTTACATTCCTCCTCGTCATACCCATCATAGTTATCATTAGTGTGGGATTTTTCCAATGAGGGGAGTGTGGTGGACTAGCAGGGACATAGTTTGGGTGAGTTGGTGAAAATGGCAGGGAAATGGGTCCATAAGCCGGTGTGCGGACAGATCTTTCGGAGTAGGATTCCTTGGAGTCAGAAATGATGATCGGGTTAAGGCGAGACATCCTAAATGAAAAGAAAGAGAGATAATTAGGTAGGTTCTAAGGATGACGCAAAAGCACGAATAAAATGTAAGGAAAAAATCACTAGAAACTAAAACAGGAAAGGTTATAGTCCTATAGATTGCTAACGCACCTAACTAACACATAAGGCACACATAATATGCAATCCTGGTTCTCTATAACAACCTGGCTCTGATATCACTCTGTCATACCTCCAAATAGGGCCGGGGAAATATGACTTCACAATATCACAACACAAGTATGTATAAACAAGAACGACTCTATATGAGACGTTTTAATTAAAAACCAATGTATTAAAGCAGCGGAAAGTATTAAATCATTACAATTGTAAACTTTAATGTTTTAATGCAATAGTATAAATGTATAAATGCGGACTCCAAAAGCAGCAAAGTCCAAATAGCAAATAATCTTTAGCAATCTTCACCTGAGACAAAACATGCTTAAAGTGTCAACCAAAAATGGTTGAGTGAACAACATAGGTTTAATATATATAGTTTTAGACCACAAGATTTAGTTATCAAAAGTAAATGCTGAAGTTATGATATCGAGACGTAAACAAAGTTACCCCTGGACACCTTGAACTGTCGGTGTCGTTTAATCATTATTATGTAACCAAAGACCAACGGTCAAATGGTTAGAGACATCACTCTCAATAGCGCTATTCACAATAACTAAGCTTACCAAAATTCCAGTAATTAACGATATCATGGTAGGGATTTAGCATGAATCAAAGCATGTCAGCACAGTTAAACAGTTTTTCGGGTACTTGTGTCTAAGTGTAAAACAGTTTGAAAGAAAGCATGTGTCTCACCCCAAAAGTTTAAAATAAATGATAGAGAAAGTTAAAAAGTGGGGCTATGAAGTTCACCTTAATAGCAGATAGATATTCCTCGCAAGTTATATGATCGGAGTGTTGAACACGGAGATCTCAACCTAGAGATATTATGTTCGATTAGTTAATGTCTAATAGACATAAAGTTTGTTTATTAATATAGCAAACTATATTAACAATTACCGTTCTCGAGAAAAGTTATATTTAAATAAGTGATAATATACTTAGTGTACTTAAGTGTTACTATATAGATAAGTGTATGGGTTATACTAATAATAGTATTATTATTTAATTAATCAACTATTATGTATACTTATCATTATATAATTATACCTATGTGATACATACATATATATATTCTTTATTATTATTATACATGTATGTGTTCATAACTATATGGTATATATATATATATATATATATATATATATATATATATATATATATATTAGGTGTAGGTGTTACATATATATAATTGTAAGATGATATATATATATATATATATATATATATATATATATATATATATATATACACACTTATTACTTTTCATTATTATATTTACTAACTTAACACAACTTACATAATATACATTCATACATACATACACAATGTATACATGTACACACATATATATGCATGCATGCATGTATATCTTTATCATTATCATTACTAATCATAAAATCATAGCTTTTTATCATAATCAAAACCTAATAACATTAACATTCACCAACCCTAATCTTTATTAACCATATGTATTATCCAAAACTTATAACCCTAATCTTTATAATCATACTTAACTCATATTCATACTTGTTTATATTCACTTACATAAAATCATAATCATTATCATTACTCCTACAAGATTCGTGATCTTAATCTTTTATTACACTTAATCAAAACCTAATATCTTATTAATCTATAATCATAATCATTCATCTTCTATCTTTTAACCATATTACCAACACATAATACTTCATGATCATACCTAAATTCAACTATTACTATTTACTAGCTTATTAACCAATAACCTTAATCTCTCTTTATAACAACTAATTATTCTCCTAACTTTTTCACCTACATAAAATCATAACCCTTTAAATTATTAAACTTGTTTCGTCATGATTCTTTATCTTACTAAACTAGTTTTATGATCATAATTTAACAACTTTAATACAATACTTCCCTTATCTAACTAACTTATTAATCAATAATCAAATTTTATAACTTATTCATAATCTATTTTCATACTTGATGTTCATAATCATACTTTTAATCTTAGTCATAATCATTCCTTTAACTAAATCTTATTAATCACATTCATAAACTAGTTCATTATTTTATTTATGATCATCATCATAGTTCATCATCCTTAAACCTATTAATCATATTCATTATCATCTTTATGTTCATATATACATGTTCAATTTAAATAACATAATCGTTATAATTAACTTCAAGAACAAGACCAATCTTAACCATCAATATATACTCAAAGTAATAGATTAAAAGTAGGATTATCACTAGGATTTTAGGCTACCTTAGTGGAAGATAGAGATCAAGAATATGAGAATGGAATGCAACAGAAGACAGAACCCTGGCAGCAACAATTCACGACCCAAACAAGAGTCTTTTTGGACTGTTTTGGTTCAACAGAAACGCAGATACAGCAGCAACAAAAGACCAAACGAATCAAGCTTTTTTGGGTCTGTTTTGATTCGCAGAAAACAGCAACACAGCAGCAGCAACAAGTCTGATCCTTGGGCTGTTTGGGAGTTGAAACAGAAACTGAATACAACAGGAGAAAAGTGGCGGATGGGGGTGGTTTATTCGACTGCAGGTGGGAGTTCAAAGGGGCTGTAAGATGTCGACTAGCAGATGGGTTTTGGGGGTTGTGTTAGTCGACAGATGGGAGGGAAAACTGCAAGTATTTAGTCGACTAATGCAGCCTTTTTGTGGGATTATTTTGTGGTGAGATTTAGGAAAGACTTGATCCCTTTTATAGTTGTGTTAACTTGGTGATCAAGCACTTGGGTTTAGATTAGGATACAAGCATTTGAGTTTGGCTAGGATTAGTTGTTTTGTGACCAAGTTAATCCCTTCTTTTTTTTTTTTTTTACTTGGCCGATGCATACACCAAAACATATATCTATTTTATTATTATTTTTTTTACACGGCATTACTTATTTATTTTTGTATTTTATGTATATATATTTTTTATTTATTTTATTATTATTTATATTAAGGTTGCATTTATTTTAATTACGTTTTATTTATTTATTAACCCCTAACTATTATTAATTTACATTTACTTCTATTTAGTTTATATATATATATATATATATATATATATATATATATATATATATATATATATATATATATATATATATTTGTTTGAATCTTATAAATATTGTCACATTTTAATTTATGACATATTATTTATATTATTTATTTTGTATTAGAGTTAAGGTTTAATATTTAATATTAAATATGATTAGGGTTTAGTATTTAATGTATAGGGTTAGGTTTAGGGTTTTATATAATATTAGGGTTTTAACAATACTTACGATCATCTAATGGAAGCATAAATGTTCGTTTGTCGAAATGGATAACAACCCTAATGATGATGCTCAAAATATGACATTGAAACCCTAAGGACAACTTGATTAATTCAGAAGGGAAAAATGAGGGCTGTTATAAAGTAAGGAAACTCTCCTATGAACGAGCACAATGGCTCCCCCGTAGAAGGTAAAACCTCGGGTAATCAAGCCCTCCGAGCGCGTGACCTGGTATCGGGTGAATTGCGCATTATGTGCACCTCTAGTCACACTCCGTGTTTGAACAATTTGGCATAGCCAGGAATTGAACCCGGGTGATGTGCTTCATTGGATAACTCGGTGGCCACTCAGGCAAGTCTGCGTGGTTAACGTGTTGAGGTTTTGTTAATAGGACACAAAATTCAAGTCTTGATTAACTTCGTTGTTTATCAAGAAAAACTATAAATCTTAGAAATGATCGATTTTGTAAAGTTTTTTAATCAAGCAAATTAAAAAGCTGTATAGATACGTGTTGATGAAAAATCTTGGTAAAACTTGATACAGTACCATATACGATGGACGGTTTAAGTGTCACATTCAATAAAAAGTAATTAAAGTGTTGGTTGTGTTGTACCACTTCCTTTATACTGTTGACGCGTCTTCACTTCCATTATGTTGACGTAAACTCAAATAAAAGTAGATCGATATTCACAAATCAAATACAACTTCAAATTATCAACTTTTTGTCTCTCCTAAATTTTATAAGGAATGACAAGTTACTTAATAAACTTGTATATGGATTAAACATGTTTGACATATGTATATGCATGTTCAAACATTATATATTCTCGATCGGACGATCGATCCCTAAAAGTTTTCATAAACCATTTATATTTGTAGGTGTTTAATTTATGGTCGACTTATTAATGTTTGTGACTATCTATTAATAAGATCGTCTGATCTGAGGTATATGACATGTCTCTAGCTAGGTTGTGAAAAAGTTAGTGAATAAATTAATGTAGTGCCACCAAATTGAGTTAATATTCATTTTTAGTAATTAAAGCACACTGTTCTTTAATTTTAAAAGCAAGGAAATTAAAATGAACAACTAAAATTATGTGGGACCCTGTCGAGGTCCGTTTTCGTGCCGTGCTTAGACCACAAAGACCCAGAACCCCTACTAGGGCGTTGTTGAAAGTTGCAAGTGATACTTTGAGTAACAAATGTTGTGTTATATATGGTCCTTACTCCTTAGCTTTTACTGACTACTAATTGCAACTAGGTGTATCCACAGTTCAAGAAGAACCGAGAAAGCTCGAAGATCACCGAGCAATAACCCGAAACCATAATAATCGAGGATATTTGGTCCATTCGGTGGTCCATAAATTTTTTAGTATATTGGGTCTTGGTTTAAGTCAAACCTGATAAAAACCAAATATAAATCGAGCCTAATTGCCTGTTTACATAGAGCTTAATTAGATTAATGGTGTAAAAAATTATTCGGTCAGTTTTTGTGTTTGTTTACTTGAGACTTTTTGGGTCACCATATCCAAATGGAGAGATCAATGGGTCACCTAAAAAAGTGGTGTCCTCCCCATATAGATCATTTATTTACCTATCTTTCCTAAACTACCCACCTTTTCCTTTTCAATATTCATCATCTTCTCCAATATCATTTTAATCTCAACCACAGTGAACTTAAATCGTTTATCTACTAATTAGAACAATAAACTGAAATCGATGAAAATCTAGTAACCCACAAGTGACTGGATATATACAGGTAAATCAAACAATATCCAATATATTCAACACCCTTTATCGCCTTGATTTCGAAGATCGATAGAGATCCACCACGCTAATTTGCAAATCACGGTTTCTGTTCATTCTCTTTTTTGTTCTCGAATCATCTTTTAAATAGCGTCAATCTGCATCTAGTCGATAGTTGAATCCTGAATCTAAAAGGGAACTGTTAATATTTTTCGATTTGTTTTGCTTTGGAATAGGAGTGATACAGGTCTTAATCAATTTAGGGCTAGGCATTTTATTCTATTGAATTCTATTTTGTTTTGACGATATTATTTAATTTGATTTGATATTTTTGATAGATTTGATTCGATTAGTTTTGTATTGATTTCGCTGGTTGAATCTGATGGAAACAAGAGATAGATTTCTCAAAGGATTTGTTTTATCAATTTATATGTTACTTCGGTATTATTATTGATTGGTCTTATTGATTTGATGATTTTATTATTTATTTATTTACAATATATTACAATTATATCTAGTAAATAAATATGATAAGTAAAGGCTAAACTTGTCATTTATATCATTAAGATATTTCATTCACTAATAAAAGTAAACACTATTTTATCATTATTAGCTTATTCTATATTGTCATCAATATCCATACATCCATCTATATCCATAACATGACTTAATGAAAAAAAGAGTAAACAGGCTCTAAAAGTATATATTTCTTATTTAGAGATGTTAACTTCTTTTCTTATGAATAGACTTGGATTATATATACATATATATCAAAATCAAGAGTCTAAACATTTTGTATTGAACCAAAGAGTCAATGGTTTGGCGGTATCGAAGTCACTCTTACAACCATGAGGTTGAGAGTTCGAGTCCTGCTTAGGACATTTCGTGGTGTATATATTCGTGTTAATATTAGATGGATGTGTGAATTTGCCTTTAAAAAAAAAAAAAAAAAAATTTGTATTGAATAGCTTAAGCTATTTAGCTATTTGTGAATTTGCCTTTCAAAAAACCTTATCTCACAAAAATAGAGTATAAGGGAGGTATGATTTATACAATTATTTCTCTATTTTAAAATAAAGAGAAGTCATTTCTCTATTCAGAGTGAAACACCCCAGGAGAAGTAGAGAAACTCCTCTCTCTCAATGTTTTATGTACAGAGAGATTTCTTCCGAATGGAAATCTGGCCAAAAAGTAGGTTTAGAGAAAGAAAAATTAAGTGTAAATATGTAAAATAAAATTTAAATGAGTTTTAAACCCGCCTGAATTTCACGTTAAGTAAATATGTAATAGAAACATGCAGTTTCTAAAATAAAATAAAAAATAGAATCATATTTTGAATAGTAGATGATAATATTAAAATCTAGATATGAGACATGAGGAACGTATTTAAATTTCAGAATCATTTTACATATACTTTGTTCTGGATATTAGACTTTGAACTCCACAAAATTTGATATGACAATGTCTTTTTTTTCTCTCTAAATGGAGGTATTAATGTCACTGGCATTGGTTATTAGTCACTCACCCGCTCATATACAGGAATTCACAGACCATGCTCACTTTTTACATTCGTTAGGAGGAAACTTCAGAATATTGCCCCCAACACTACAAGAAAATTGAGTTTTAGTGACGAGAGCTATTGGTTACTTGATCATTAAATTGAGTTAGTGATCAAAATAGGTCGGTCGCTTCTCGTTACTATAATCCGTCACAAAACATGATTAGAGAACAAAATATTAAACTTAATCACTATTGTGACCATTTGTTTGGTGACATAGTGATCAGAATTTAGTAACTACTTTTTTAGTGGTAACTAAATAGCGTTATTGATCAAATAATAACCAAGTAGTTTCTTCAAATGGCTAAATATTTGGATTTTGGATCGTTCTAAGTATAGCCCGGACCAGTTCATGTATGAATCATACACACTCCCAGTTCATATATATATATATATATATATATATATATATATATATATATATATATATATATATATAGCAGGGGTAGATTTGGGCATGTTCTAAATGTGTCATGGAACAGGGCTCATAATTCATAGGGCCCAAAAAAATCCAATATATATTAGGTATAATGATCAGCTCATTAAAGCCCATTAAATAGTTCAGAAAATTTATAATTAAAAAAATATACAAGGGAAAAACCTCATACATGCGGTTCCCTCTTTCCTTCCCCATTCAATTTTGCGCGGACCTTATATATATATATATATATATATATATATATATATATATATATATATATATATATATATATATATATATATACTCCCTCCGTCTCAAAATAACTGTCATGTTGGACTTTTCAAAGTCAATTTATTACGTTTTGACTTTAAATATTTGTTGATTTTTGCTATAGAATATTTGATGAAATTTATATGAATAGATGAGTTTTTCGAATGTATTTTCATTTGGTATAACTTTCATTCGTTATTATATAACACAAAGAAAAATATTTAAGGTCAAAGTTGAAGAAAAAAGACTCAAAAAGTCAAAACATGATAATTATTATGGGACGGATGGAGTAATTGTTTCATATTAGGTTTTTTGCAATCCTTATTTTGAAAGATGCTACTACGTAGTACATATGAGATTATTAGTATTATTAAATTTATTATTCACTATATGAAATATTTTATTATACAAAAGGCTTAGTTTATATATGCTGAACAGGGCCTATAATTTTAACGAGACGACCCTTATATATATATATATATAGAGAGAGAGAAGATCTAGAGAAAGCTAGGGGAGGGGGGGGGGGGGGGGGGGGGGGAATCATATATGAATGCACATACACCTATCATATTCACATATATTCTTTGAAAAAAATATCTAAAAAAAAAATTTGGGAAAAAAAATTTTTGATTTTTTTTAAGAACTAATTTTTTTTAATTCAACGTCGAGGCGGACTGACTGTCACGTCAGAACAGACTGACACGTGGCTCAGTCTGTGCCACACAGACGACACGTGTCAGTCTGCGCTAACGTGGAGTTAAAAAAATTTCGAAATTTTTTTCCTGAAATTTTTTTTCCCCCGATTTTCTTTGTTGAGAATTACTTTTTTTTACAGTCTTTGAGTAGATTGGAAAAAAAAAAAAAAAAAAAAAAAAAAATTCTTTTTGTTTAATATGTGTGCAGATTGAAGGTGAATCTGTGTAGATTGAATGTTAATCTGTGAGTTATATGGGTTCTCTCCCACCCTTAGTACGTGTTCTCTGGATCATTTCACAATATAATAGAAATTTTTTAAAAACACGATTAGTCAGGAGCTAGAAAATTATGACGACTCGAAGAGTCATAAATTCCAATATAAAAGCGGGTACCTTCTAAATTTTAACCCAAAAATAAGTTGGAAACAAATGAAATAAAAAATTAATATATTTTTTCGAAGACAATGATTTAAAAGTTATTTTATTTTTAAAACGCCAACGGAGACAAAGACACACTCATGCTAAAAGTCGTGAACATTATTTTCTAAGTATATGAAATATAGATAGATAGATAGATAGATAAATGTTTAGCGTCTTTAAATACAACCGTAATACCTAACGTTATGAAATTTAGATGTATAGTTTCTCAAGCCGCCAATCTCAAAAGATTAGGATTTCGGAATATTCAAAAACAAGAACTTATATCACTTTAACGGACACTTAGTTCCGGATTAAGTCACATACATCCATTTATCGTTCTAAAAAAAGTCACATACATCCAAAGTAAAAAAAACGTTTTGAGTTGCCCATTTTATTTTATACAATAAAACAAGTACAGTAACAAATACATATCGAGTGTTTATGAGTGTTTTATATATAGTCGAGGGCCGTTTTGTACTACCAATCATCACAAGTACTTTTATTTATCAAATTTTTGTATTTAATGAAGAAGACAAGAGCCTAAAATAATTTGTTAACATTTTTTTCTAGTAATAAAAATAACGAGTCATATGTGGTGGAGTTCAAGTTGCCAGCTTCCCTTTTTAGGGTTATGCAAGTGCAAGTCCAAGTGCAGTAGACATCATCAACACCCCCATGATCATAAAGGTAAAAAGGATAAGGTAAGAAACATTAGTTTAATTTGGTTCATATTATTATACATTTATCATGCTAAAAGTCATGAACATAGTTTTCTTAACTACTTGCTTCAGAAATCGCAATACAATTTTGTATTTTTTGGTAATAACTTGGTTCAAGTTTTTGTTAACATGTACATCATTATATATGTCCATATAAACATGTAAAAAAAAATAATACCGGCATCTGATGGTTGTCACTGACCGGTCTATGGACAACACGGGAAAGGAAATCATATAAACAAGTATGAAGTATTAGATAATGAATTCTTGGAGTTCTCTATGATACAAGAATTAAAGTAGGCGAGATGAAACTTAAACATGCATGTTTTGTTGAAAACTTTAATATCACATAATGTGAGCCGTTTAGTTTTGAGCGTTACAAGAACACCTTGATTAACCAAGTTACTCCTTTCTATTTTAATAGTCATGTTTTGACTTTTTAAAGTCTTTATTTCGTAATTTTGACTTTAAATTACATTTCTTTGTGTTATATAATATTTAATAAAAGTTATACCATATGAAAACATAAATAAAACTTAATTTATTCATATAAATTTCATCAAATATTATATATATAACACAAAAAGTTATTTAATGTTAAAGTTAATAAATAAATATTTTAAAAAGTCAAAACAGAACTATTAATTATTAATTTGAGACTATGTTTCTAGACTTGAACTTTACTTTAACATTGTCGACATGTCAAAATTGATCAATTGCAAAAAAAAAAAAAAAAAAAAAAAAAAAAAAAAACAGTTACAAAACTTGAAGCTAAGACCGATATTAATACAACTTGTATAATCTTGTGTGTAAAGTTAATTGTTACAAGGTATTGGAGATCAAATATCTACTTAAGTCGTCACTAGTCACCATCTCAACTTAACACTTCCACAATTATTCTTCATCATCAGATATGTTGTTTTCTTAATTGATATAATTCTTTTTGTTTTTCATATTTATTAATGGATACTATTTTCTGAAATTCGTTGCCCAATAAGAATAAAAGTCAAGAATATAAGAAACGGCCATGGGACTTGACCACACATTACCATAGAATTGGTTACGGTTCAGGTGCCCTTAAACGGTGTACTTGACAGCACCATATGCGGTCTTTGGTGTTAACGATAATTGTATAGGGTCCATTGCACTTCACCTACTTATCGGGTTTAGATCGTGATCGGCTTAACTGATAGATAAGAGAAGTAAAATGGGTCTAATACAATTACCATTAACACTTGGATCACATGCATCCCACCCTCATGTGGATTTCTTCTTTACTTGATTCATATCTGTTATGGTTAGCAGAGGGCAGAGGCGTCTTAGGAGCATCGGAGTATGTACAAAGAGTGTAAATGAACATGACACTAAATTTTTAAAGGGCTCTTTAAAAGTATTATACATTTTTCAATTATTTATATACCGTGACAGAATATTAGATAAACATTTTTAAATTGTACTATGCAATTAATTAACCAGTTTACAAATCACGGGTTTTAAAAAACTAGTTTATATGTATTCAACAATTTAATGTTTCTAAGGATCTATTTTTTATAATTTTGGAGAGAACTTATAAATTATTTGGACAGCTCTGATGGTTGGTATATATTGGTATGCTCCTCTTATAAAATCTATTGTTCTGTAATCTGACAAAAGAGAAAACACTACCATGTGGCAATGGAAGATATTATATGATATAATACATGGAATTGGATACTCCTGTATAATATAATACTTACCCCCTAATATTCAATTGGTTATATGCTCACATTAGGAATAATATTGTTCAATTTGGATGCATTTTACATGGGTAAGAAGAATACACTTACAAGTAACAACCTATAGTTTATAACTGACACCATGTATTCTAAAACAGGACAAGGATAAAAACAACTTACAGTGAGCTATATACATGCATGATTAGAAGAGCATCATTCCATGTAGCTCATTTGGTACATATAATTTACTTATAAATCATCGTTATTTTGTTCATCCGCGGTTCCTAATAATTTTAAGATAGAGGATTAATACGAAAGATACCGGTTAATGGAAAAGAAAGTAGACACTAACAACACCACAAAAGGCTGTTGCTAGTTTTATGTGTGCATGTTTATACACTTTACATAAAAGCGACCCATAAAAGTTTAGCATCTTAAAATGTTTTGATGGTTCGACAACTTATATTTCCATCGGTTGCCGTTATAATCTTCACATCCTTCCTCTTTAACGGTCAATAGCTGCTGACATACAAGTATACAACCCTATATATTATGTGATGATCATTCAAGGCCATATATAGTTGTTATGAAACATGATAGACATCTCAATACAGACTTGAACCGATAATCTAATGATTCGTGTACATGCATATCAACAGATTGTAACAGCCCGTCCCACATAGACTTGAGAAAAGAATTTTATAAACTTAAAAAGTTATGGCTAACCATTAGCTTTCATAAGTGGCGGAATAGCAATTTTTTTCACTGGGGTGAATTTATTTTTTAAATCGTATCAATTTTTTTTGGTAAAATATGGAGGCTTTGGGTAAAATATGGAGGTTTCTGGGCAAAACATGGAAACTTTGGGGGCAAAATATGAAGACTTTTAGGCCAAAAAAATTCACCGTGGACAAACTGAAAAAATCAAAAAATTTTGCATTAAAAATTACAAATTGCAGATTTCACCCCCTCCCTACCCCTATGTAATTTCGCCAGTGGATTCCACTATAATTTTTTGGTTAAAACCTGAAGATATATGATTAGTTCATTGTTGTTATATATGGGTATCTAATATATTTAATATAGAATTTAGATTAAATGAATGTAGCAAGATCATCATATTATACAAAAGCACATGATTTCAAGGAGATGCATCATATGCAAGAAGACATGCCTACTCTTAAACAAAGATTAGCTAAAGAATCATCACTAAAATGTGTCTCTGTGTGTACTTTAGCCCATAGTATAGGCAACTTAATAAAAATCATTACCTCAACTTGGACCCTTTCACCATCTATGTCAAAATTCTTCAACACTCATGTGATAACCATACAAAAAGTGGATTCTGTTATTCTATATAATCAGCACCATGTTACAAGAACAAATTAGTTTAATTTGGTTTAGAATCTAATGCTATCCCAACCTCAAACTAAAACCTACCCACATAATTGATATTGATCATAATATGTACTACTAAATAATTCTGAATATATTTTTGATCAAACATGATGTTATATGAATAGGGGAATTGGCTCAAATACACTTTTTTTAAAAGTTTTATTTCAAAATACACTTTTTGTAAAAAAATTGTCTTTTTACACCATTGGGTAGACCAAAGTGTTGGTCGACCACCATATACCTTGGTCGACCACCTCATTTTTCAAGGTGGTCGACCAAGCTTCATTGAGGTCTCGGTCGACTACTGTGTAAACATGGTCGACTACCTCTCATATTTTCATGGTCGACTACCCCCACAAAAAATAACGCGGGCGACCCAAATGGTGGTCGACTACCCAAATCCATGTTGAAAAAGAGGCGAGGATACATCAGAATGTGCTTCTTACATGAGTTAGGCCCAACCAAGTTTCTTACACCATACATGTGGATATATATAGTTGGTGAATATTTACATTTATAAATATTTTTTATTTTCAAAAGTAGAACTGTGATATACGGATGGTCTTGGCTGATTTGGGTAGTCGACCACCATTTGGGTCGCCCGCGTTATTTTTTGTGGGGGTAGTCGACCATGAAAATATGAGAGGTAGTCGACCATGAATACACAATAGTCGACCGAGACCTCAATGAAGCTTGGTCGACCACCTTGAAAAATGAGGTGGTCGACCAAGGTATATGGTGGTCGACCAACAGTTTGGTCTACCCAATGGTGTAAAAAGACAATTTTTTACAAAAAGTTTATTTTGAAATAAAACTTAAAAAAAAAGTGTATTTGAGCCAATTTCCCATATGAATATGTTTCTCTCAATCGATTTGGTGCCATATTTTTCTATATCTACACATGATTTCCCTACTTCAAAAACCTTAATAGTACACGTAAAAAGAGCAGATAAAAAGCAAACAATGAACGGTCATATATCGAATGGGAATTTTGAAAATTAACCAGAGGAAAGGCAAGAACATATGCATAGAATCGGTTAGCATTTGAATGGAGAAAGTTGCTATGCATTTTAAAGCTTCCCTCTACATCAACTTTACAAGATTACTGTAATAAACTCACCCTTGGGCTTTATACTTTTACATATATCTTCTTTGTTTTTGTTTACTTTAAGCCATTGTTATTATTAGGACAGCATCAATGCTCCTCCCCAGTGGATGGACCTAAATACTCATTTGACTTGAATCATTTTATTCATATTTTTATATCATAGCTATGAATGTAATATCTCCAAATATCAATACCTTATATAAGAATTCTCTTTCGTTCCAAAGGTTTATTTTCTTAGGACCTCCTTAATTCAGCGATTAATTATGCCTAAAACCGATTTGTGACATGTTTGAATTCAATCCAGCTTCTCCAACATGACTATCATATGTGAAGAATTTGAGCCTTTTTCCAACTCAACTGCTTCAAGTTTTTTCATTTAAATGCCATTAGAATGTCACATGAGCTCACTTTTCTAAGCCTAATATGGCCTCTGAACCAAAACAATTGGTAAATAGGTAAACAGATAAACAGACAAGGTTTTTTTTTTTTTTGTTAACCGGATTCTCCTGTCTGTTTCTACCCTTGTCACCCCAAGATATACTACTAGTGAGATTTGAACTATGACCTGTTATATAACAGGACCCCGACCATTAGATTGTTTTGGGATGGTTTAATTAAGTGGCATGAGTCTCATCCCCCACTTGTTTCTGCTGGAGATGCTCAGTTGCATGATCAACCATGCAGCCTTAGTTGGTCACTATAAAGAAAAAGATATAAAAAGCAACATCAAATGATGAGAGAGAGATAGATGCCAAACTGATAAAGATATGATAAATTAACTACAAAGAGATTACAATAAATAATGGAGTAAAAAAAGTAAGTGTTGGAATACTTTGAAAAGAAAAAGATTGGTATCCACCATATAAAACTAGACCTACATAAAATTCTTTTTATATCCTCAAGCTTTTCATGAGTACTACACTTGTTTTTGTGTGTATATATATACTTGTGTTAAGCATTTAACAAAACTCAAACTTAAACAAAAACTAAAGCAAGTTTTCTATAACTTATCACACATTCAAGTATCCTCATCTATAGTGAACAAATCCACCAACAAAAGAAAAGGCGAATTTCGACATCATAACCGTATCACACTTGGCCAATGGCCATGTCCCCAAACTCAATAGTTCCAACTCCCGAAGATAGTACTACTATTACGGTTTCGAATCCAATGGAAATGGTTAAACCGAATCATGATTACTCTTCGTATCTGGCCTATCCAGTTCAGTCTCATGCTCGTTCAACGTCTTTTTTACAGCTCGCTTTGTACCCCATAACTTTAAAGGTTCTTCATCTCTTTCTCTCTCTCTTTTTCACCATTTATGTTTTACTTCTTCTGATTTTCGCCCCGTGTTTTGCAGTTTGAAGATGTAGTTTATAAAGTTAAGGTCGAGCAAAAAGGGACGTGTTGCGGTGGAGTAGCGAGCACAAAAGAAAAGACAATACTGAATGGTGTGACAGGTACGTATAAAACAAACGTCGATATAGTTAAGTTTAAATCAAATAAATTAATCGGTGATTAAGACATTATCAAGATTGATATGGCTAGCTAATCAATCAGTTCAATACGGCTAAAGAACTTTCGCTCTTTTGTTTCTATATCAGTTAGGCTAGCAATCTGATGAATGTTATCATTTGTCTGATGAATGTTATCAGTTTGGTAAATAATATTTATTATTATTTTTTATTTAATTTATGCAGGTAAGGTTTGTCCAGGGGAGATACTGGCAATGCTAGGTCCTTCGGGAAGTGGTAAAACAACGCTTCTTACTGCGCTTGGCGGACGTCTTAACGGGAAACTGTCGGGAAAGATTGCGTACAACAGCAGCCCGTTTTCAGGTTCGATGAAAAGGCGAACAGGATTCGTGACACAAGAAGATGTTCTTTATCCTCATCTAACAGTGACTGAAACATTATTATTCACTGCTATGTTAAGATTACCGAAAACTTTAACTCAAGCCGATAAAATTGAGCATGTGGACCGAGTCATCGCTGAGTTGGGCCTGGCCCGATGCCAAAATAGCATGATTGGTGGCCCACTGTTTAGAGGTATTTCAGGTGGAGAGAAAAAGAGAGTGAGCATTGGTCAAGAGATGTTAATTAATCCAAGCTTGTTGTTGTTGGATGAGCCTACTTCTGGTTTAGACTCAACCACAGCTCAAAGGATTGTAACCACAATCAAACGGTTGGCTAGTGGTGGTCGAACCGTGGTCACAACAATTCATCAACCGTCTAGCCGGCTGTACCATATGTTTGATAAACTAGTCCTGTTGTCTGAGGGCTCACCGATTTACTATGGGCCCGCATCAACTGCTTTGGAGTATTTTTCGTCTGTTGGATTTTCTACTTCAATCACCGTTAATCCGGCTGATCTTTTACTAGATCTTGCTAATGGTAATAATTCTTTAACTTGTGAATCATCAATTTGTGTTGATAAAGCGCGTGTACATATTTCATAATTTTACCTTTAAAAACGATGAAAAGTAAGACCCCGGCCCACCTCGACACTATACATCATCATGACTAGTGCATCGATAGAGTAACAAAGTATAAAGCCGTCTTCATCATTACTAAAAATCTTACTTTCTGCAATTTTACACAGTTTGAATCTATTTCGAATCATTAACGAAAAGTTTTAAAAAAATATACAGGAATTGCACCTGATACGATGCATGAATACGAGCAAGGTGAAAACGCGGAGAAGGAGAAGAAGTTAGTTAGGAAAAAACTCATCGCGTCTTACGAAACACACATTTCAACAAGATTGAAAGTTGAATTATGCAGTGTAGACATTAGCAACCATAACAACACAAAAGAAGTTTCAACAAGTAAGTTGTATATAAAATATAAAACAAGTACTATACTACTATTGTTACTAATAGATGGCATGATTTGCATAAAATATTAACTTTTTTGGCTTCTTATTGGTGCAGGAAACCATGTGAACTCAGAACAATGGTGCACAAGCTGGTGGCATCAGTTTAAGGTGCTACTTTTAAGGGGAGTACGGGAACGAAGATTCGAATCTTTTAATAGTCTTCGAATCTTTCAAGTGATAAGTGTCGCTATACTCGGAGGACTCCTTTGGTGGCATACTCCAACATCACATATTGAAGATAGGGTAAGCATTATTATACCAAAACTAGAGTTAGACAATTTGGACCCGTTTGTTCCTGTTATGTTCTATCTAAACGGGTCAAATATAAAAAAAAAGGTCAGAAATCTCCTAAACTATACTTATTATTTAGGACTTTTCTAATGACAGCCCAAGAGCCAAAAATAACTATCCTACACGAACTCATAAATATAATTCTTAATGACAGTCCTAACTGTTATCATTAGAAAAATCCTATTGTTTAACCTTCACTTAAAATTAAAAATTAAATTTTTAGATTCTTATGAGCAAAAAGTGTTTTAGGTCAACCCGACCCTACTCATGTTTTGACCGATTACCCAAACCACCTGAACCGCCCAAATTTTCATCAGTACCATTATTATATAGTTACCTAAACTAATAGTATATGCTAAACTGTTCTATTCTTTCCTTGCAGATAGCGATGTTGTTCTTCTTCTCGGTTTTTTGGGGGTTCTACCCGTTATACAACGCTGTTTTTACGTTTCCACAAGAAAGACGAATGCTTATAAAAGAGCGATCATCGGGGATGTACCGTCTCTCCTCTTACTTTCTTGCACGAACAATCGGAGACTTACCGCTCGAACTAGCCCTCCCAACCGCATTCACCTTCATACTCTATTGGATGGGCGGGTTAAAACCCGACCCGGCCACTTTTGTCCTTTCCCTACTTGTAGTACTCTACAATGTCCTTGTAGCCCAGAGTCTCGGTTTAGCCATCGGTGCGATTCTTATGGATGTTAAACAAGCCACAACTTTAGCCTCGGTTACAACGCTCGTTTTCCTTATTGCCGGAGGATATTACATTCAACAAATCCCACCTTTTATTGTGTGGTTGAAGTATTTGAGCTATAGTTACTACTGTTTCAAGCTTTTACTCGGGGTTCAATACAACGAGAACGACTTATACGAATGCTCGAAAGGAGTTTACTGCCACGTGGCAGATTTTCCAGCTGTTAGATCAGTCGGATTAAACAATCTAACGGTAGATCTCTTAATTATGGCGATAATGTTGATTGGTTATCGACTAGTTGCATATCTCGCACTGCAAAAAGTTCGTTGATCAAGCGAGACAAAACAATGAAGAGGCCGGTTTTCCATTTTTTTTCGGGAAGAGAAATAATATTAATATTAATATTATAAATAAATAATAAATATAGCTTTTAGATACTGTTATGCTACAACTTTGCTTATTTATCAGAGATGTAGATGTATCAGCACCACCTTTGTTGAAAAGATTTGGTTATATATAACTCATAATTTTCAATTCAACGATAAAAAGAATCCGCCATAGATTCATTAATACGTACGAACTTGCTTATACCGGTAGGCGGTAGTTATTCTGCAGCACAAGTTCCTAATGGATGAAAAGATGTTCATAATTTGAACTTTGAAGGTTAACTGCAAAATATAATATCCATTACAATAAAAGAATATGCCTCAGGGTTTGGATTGATATCAGGCGAATTGATAGCGACGTATATGGACCATGACAAATCGTAACAGAACATTATATATACGCAGTATTTAATTTAATCGGAACAAAACTTCAGTGAGGTGGAGTAATCAGCATGTAATCCTTTAAGATGATAGATGATACCGAACGAACCAGATCCATAAAAACAAGTACAACTTGATATGGATTATAAATTATGCTAAAAAGTTTCATTTTCACTATTAATTTTGCGGCATATGGATAATGACCTGGAATCAAATACCATAAACATTTCATTGCAAATATATGTATAGTATCATCCAGCCTATAAAAGTTTCCTTAGTATCTATGTGATTAAAGTACACCAGACGTGTCAACGTTTCCTTAATTTCTCGAGCCCTCGAGGGTACATTTATAACCATATCTAGCTTCACTAGACTACATGTATGCACGTTTTTCTTGTTCAGATTAATCGGGAAGTATTTTTTATAACATTGTTCGTGCAGGAAAACAAATCGAAGATTTACAAATTTCTTTCAAGACTTCCTTCGAGAAAAAAATTGGTAATGGAGGTGACACTTCTTTTTGGAACGACATTTGGATCGGAAATAACTGTTTGAGTGTAAGTTATCCTAGACTTTTCAGACTCGAATCTACCAATGCCACTGTCAAAGATAGAGTTGCTGCTACAAATTCAGTCCATGCTACTACTGTTGCTGCTCGTGAAGAAGGTGATCCTGTTGCTGCTGATGTTATGGAGAGGCCTGCTACTGTTGCGGAACAGCCTGCTGCTGCTACTGATCCTCCGGTTACGGTTGCAACTTGTGAAGAAGGCGATCATGCTGGTGCTGTGGATAGGTCTGGTTCTGCTGCGGTACAGTCTGATGCGGCTCAATCTTTCTGTTTGGAATGGACTAGACCTCCTACTGGCCGAACATATGATGAGCTGGTACAAATTTCTAGCTTGATAGGATCGCTGTCTTTTGATCCTAATGCTGCTGACTCGTGGAAATGGAATCTATCCTCCAATGGAAGGTTCACGGTAAAAAAGTTATCCACAATCATTGATGATACACTGCTTAATATTGATATCCACAGGGATGAAACAATTCGGAACTCCTTAATCCCTAAAAATATTGAGCTATTTGCTTGGCGTGCTTTACAGAAGAGGCTACCCGTGAGAATGGAACTAGACAAACGTGGGATTGATTTACATAGTGTTCGTTGCCCACTTTGTGATGATGACCTCGAAACGGTAGACCACGTTCTAATCTTTTGCAAACATGCACAAGAGGTTTGGACGAGGGTTTACAATTGGTGGAATCGAGGTAGCTTCTCACATTTTAGTATAAATGAACTTCTTCGAGGCGATATCAATATTTGGCAAGCAATTACTTGGTCTACTTCATACTTTATCTGGAGGAATCGAAACAACAAGGTTTTCCATGATAAAAGTTGGAATGCTCCGGTCGCGTTAAATGAGATTCAAGTTTGCTCATTTGATTGGATTTCTAGAAGAATAAAAGGCTCCACAATAGATTGGAATGTTTGGACTACCAACCCGGTCTCTTACCTCTCCTAGTTGGTTAAAGGCGTGGGATACAAGTTCTGCATCTATGCCTTTCGTGCTTAAATCTCTATTATATTTTGTGTTGTATTTGTGGTCGTGAACTTATATTTCGTGTGTTATTGTCCTCTGTGTGTGTTGGGCGTATGGCTTGTTCATATGTGAGCCATTCATTGTTTTTCTCGTTGTTTTATGAATATATTATCTTGCTTTTCAAAAAAAAAAAAAAATGTTCTAACTATGTTTTAACTGTTTCTCTAGCCACCTCAAGATATACTGCTAGTTGCTAGCGAGGTCTAGACATGTATTGTGAGGACATAAGGACACCAACTACAAGACCATTTTGTGATGGTTTTAGTTACTATTTATTTTATTTTATTGGAACAACAAACACATATCTTTTTTGTCCACAACCGGACTCGAACTCACAGCCTTAAGTTGATGAGTTCCTTAATACTTCTTGGCCATAAGGCCTTTGGTAGTTACTATTAAAGTGACGTTAATAGTAGAAGTCATTTTAATTATCCATCCACTTTTCCACCAAGTAAACACACAAACCTTAAGCTGATAAGTTATTTTATTTATTAGAACAGCAAACTCATACACACATATACACACCTTTTTTGTCTACAACGGGGCTCGAACTCACAACCTTAAGACTGATGAGTTCCCTTAATATTGCTAGGCCATAAGCGCTTTGTTAGTTACTATTAAAGTGATGTTAATAGTAGAAGTCATTTTAATAATCCACCCACTTTTCCACTAAGTAATTTTGGGTGCTAAAGTTTAATATAATGATCCACCATCACCAAGTGTCGTCTCAACTGAAGTAAAGTCGTTATCGTAAACTAAATGGGATGATGATCACAGCAAATAATAAAGAACAAAAAGAAAACAGGAGGATAACAAGTTACCATTTTTCATTTATTTATTAGATAAGGCCAAACAAACAAACAGAAAACCAACATCAATAAAAAAAAAATTTTAAAACGTTTAACATCAACAGTTTCATTTATAATAAATTTAGTAAGGAGCAATATATATAAAAGTTAACGTGCAATCATACAGTGAAGGATAATATAAACTCGGCTCTTATAGAAAGATATTAGGGAGCTTTATAGTGCCAACATGTGTTCTCGATGCATTACATTTGGAGATCATGATTCATGAGAGCTTATAGAGTGAGTGTCGTTCTAGACGCAAAGATCCAATGGAATGCTGTCAGCTTTTGATTTTGAAATCGATTTCTGGCCTATAAATTAACAGTTTAATTTATTATAAGCTAAAGCTTCAGCTTATAGTTGGAGCTTATTTTTAAAGCTGATAACTGGAGCTTATTATTTTTTATAAGTGTTTGGTAAACTAGCTGGAGCTTATTTTTCAGTTCATAAGCTCTATTTTTTTTCATAAGCTATTAGAAGTAGCTTATTTTTCTAGAGCTTATGATTTTCATAAGCTCTATTTTTTATGTCTACCAAACAAAGCTTATTACTTGTAGCTTATTAAAATCATAAGCTCAAGCTCCTAAGCTCCCATAAACTCGTGCGTCAAACACACCCTTAGTAGAATTCAGTTTTAAATTTGATTTAGGGGTTGGCCAAATTCAAGAAAGTAAAACCAAAAACAGAATTTAGATATAAACGAACTGAAACCGAACAAAAAGCTGAATTCATATATATAAACCAAACCGAAATCAAATCGAAAACTAAATTCAAATTCATTATGTTTTTCAATCGATTCGAATTTTGGATTAAACTGTTTGAAATCAAAGTACGGTGCATTCTTTGATGCATTACCTTTGAAGATCGACTTTGGGTGGCGTTCCAGACGCGAAAAGCCAACCGAGGCAGCTTTTGATTTCGAAATCGATTTATAGTATGTACATATTAATACTTCTATATATTATTAGTTGAATTTGTTTTTGAATTCGATTTTCAGTTTAACCAAATTGAAAAACGTAAAAATAAAAAACAAATTCAAATATGTAAACCAAACCGAAATCAACCCGAAAACCGAAATCAAGTCGGGTCTTCTTTCGATTTTATTCGGTAGGCTAAAGAAGAAGGCTCCTAAATCAACAACAACAAAAAAATAACCAAATACATGAGTTGTGTAGTGTATGGGGAAGGTAAGATGTAGACAATCCTTTTACTATCCAAGAATAAAGACAAGTCATTTCTCCACCCAGGGTGAAAAACACTCTCAAAAGTAGAGAAAGTCATCACTCTCTCTATTCGACGGATAGAGAGATTGCTTCCGAGTGGACCTTCGGCCAATAAGTAGGAATTTTTTTTTAAAGAAAAATAAAATTAAAATTAAAATAAAATTGAGACGCCATTAAAAATGGTAAAATCAAATTTTCATGGATTTTAAATCTTGACTGAAATTTGATTTAGGCTTTAAGAGTCAGTCAAGTGACTCAATAACTATAGCCGATATGGCTCCTAAATCAATGCACGGTAAAATCCACAAGCACGAGAACTGTATTAACCTGCCGCTGGTTACTTTATGAGGGCTATGAAGAAAGATATTGAACACCCCTGATTATTGAGATTCTAAGTGGGGTTGGGTCAACGGCTCTTTGACATAATTAAGGATTCAATTGGGTTCTTAGGTTTGATCAACGGCTTCTTGACGCTATGAATAGTCAAAAAGTGATGTATGCCAACTCACCACAAAATAGTTTATTGGAATCCTAATCATTTCCGCTACATGTAACCACATTTTGTTAGAGAACAAAGGTATAGGATTACATATTTTAAACTACTTGTAATGTTTATTAAAGACTAAATTCATTCTCTATTAGCACATGACAACTATAAGATGCGTTCAAACGCAATAACCACACCACCCAAATACGACAATGAGAGTTGTAAGTTCGCAAGTACTTTTCTATAAAATGATGCTTATAAATAAATAATAGTGTGATTTTGTCCTGGCCTTTGTAACTATGATGAAAAGAAAAGAACTGTAAACGATATGTTTAATCCATTTCGGCCGAAATAAAAATCTTTATCAAGCCGAGCCTGTTTACCCTGTTTACCGTTTATCAGCTTGTAGAAATATGAGACTCGATAAACTTAATTTCAACCGATCGTGAGCTTATAAACTTCAGCTTATGGCTTAGGCCATAAGCTGAAGCCGGTAATATGTAATTATGTTAAATTCAATTCGAACTTACAAAATTTCACAACTTACAGTAAGGAGCTGTTTGACCCAATATTCTCACAACCAAGCAAGGCATGTTAGCTTGTATTTTTGGCAGACAATATTCTCACAACAAAAAGGAAAATCTATTTTTCAATATCAGAGTTTAGTCAATAACATTTCAAACAGTTGGTCTTTGACTTAAACCGAAGATAGAACCACTAATTTCATAATCCTATGAAATCATTCTGGCAGTTGTAGCAACTCACGTATTCCTTGCGAAACCTGTGACCCCACATAGAAAACTGCCTTAACATAAAGGTACATATGCGACATACAAAACAGACCGCATATAAGTCAGAAAGCAGCATGCTGCAACATGTAAACTTACCATCTTGATTTGGGCCTTAGTTTGAGCAATGAGACGAGTGTATTCCTCGATCTGCCTGCACATTAAATACACAAATTGTTATACAGACAGAACTATCATAGAACCTCATCATAAATATAAATATATTATACAAAATTGGAACACAAAATAATTCATAAAAATTGTACTTAGCCAGCTTTTCTTCTCTAGCAGGGATGAAATTTAAGGCCTCGGACCAAGTAAGCTCTACATGAAATCCAAGCCCAACATCTACATATATGTAACGCGTATCTGGTCTGCAAACATGAAAAGCTTATAATATATAAAATAATAGATAAATAGAGCTACCAAAATAAGATGTATATAAAATATATACGTACACATCAGCTTGTGCATACACTTCAGAACCTAGATTGACCATTGATCTGAGACTCGTTACACTATTTTTTTCCAAATTTTCCAAACTTTTTCTCAGATCAGAGCTACGATTAAATGGGGTTAAGTGAAAACACATATAAAAAACAGTGCAATGGTTATAGAGAAGTTAAGTAAACATAGCACAGGATACTAAACTTTTTGTTGTTCAAAAACCTTGTCCCTGCAATGTCAATGAAAACTCAATTAGGTTATTATAAATAACGCTTACTCCTGAAATCGACCAATTGTATTTTAATGACAAGTAATGGGAGGTGAAAGATAAACTTGTACCTTTCAGCGATGGCCTTAACAAGGTCAGGTTTTAACCGACGGTCAATAAATTCCTCGAATCTTTGTATTTTCTGTTCTTTGAGTCTATCCATTTATCTCCTTAAGTATACCTGCTTATAATTGTCATTCGCAGATCGCATTATAATAGCACGATAAACCAATTTACGATAAACCAGTTTAAATGTCGAACCAAGAAGAGTGTCTGAGCATGTCTAATTATCAATTTTTGTTTTACAAATGACATGACAACTTTTTTATTACCCATAAATGTAAGATAATTAATCAACAATATGAATTAACCATATGTTTTAATGCATTCGATTAATTTCAAACCAATAACTCTACATTCAATAACCAGTACTTTACTTTATATCTCAAAATACAAACAATGAACCATAATAGAAGTAATTCAAAACCCTAAAATATTTACTTCACAATTACTTATCTTTTCAGCAAACACAATCTGTTTGTTTCATATTTCATACAACTCAGAGGGATTCTTTAATCCATGTCATTTTCTTGTAAACTCACTAATTAATACTAGTATAACTTGAATAAAAAAGCAAACTAAAGAAGCATAAGACATTTTATCGAACACCTGGTGGGCAAGGAGATGATAGCATAGAAGTCTTAATAATAAAAGGAACAGGTAGCCAGATAGTGATATCAACGCACGATATACAAATTAGCACAATTAAGATAGAACCAGTAGAACCGATTAACCAACCTTGAGAGCAGACAACGAAAGATGAGAAACGTGACGGGGAGGTTTTGAACAAATTACAACGAGCATGTATCTTTTACAAGACAAACGAAAGATACGATGGCGTCTGGTTGTGTTTGGGAATGGTATGGGTTTAGACCATTAGTAAAGGTAAGGTAATGGGTTGGTGGCGTGAGTTACTTTTTGATGATTAGGACGTGTGAGTTGTTTGTGTGGAGTAGTGGTGGTGTGAGTTTATGGTGTGAGTTAGCAGTTTTGTGACGATGTGTTAAAATATAATTGGGTTAAGTATTAAAAGGGGATAAAATAATATTTTTAAATTAATAAAAAATAAAATAAAAGCAACCACACCCGTGGCCTTCCCCGTTGCCAGCCCACGCAAACAGCCGCTGCCCCTCTCCCCTGCCCCTCTCCACGCACGGCTACTTGATCGCCCAGGGCGTGGCCGGCTGCCACCTAGGCACCCACGGCGTGAGCCCCTTCCCATTACAAGCCGTCTTACACTCTTACTCAAGTGAGAGGGCGTGTGGCATTGGGTTTGGATTTATAAAATTAGGGATGAAATTGGGCCGGGTTTGGGTCAGGTTTAGGTAATCTCATATCAAATCCGATTAAAAAACCCGGTTTAAAACTCAGATTTGGACCAGTCGGGTTCTCGATTAGTTACTAACTAGCGGGCAAACGAGTCTCCCGAGTACCTGGGTCTCAATTTAACTACAAACTATTGGGTAAACGGGTTTTTTTACGGGTACTCGAGTTTTTTTTTTTTGTTTTGGTATACGGCCCGAGTAATCGAGTATGCGAGCTGAGTAATCTGGTATACGGGCTGGGTTTGGGTTATGAGCCAGATATATGGACTCGGATATTTTTTTAGGTATACAGGTCGGATAATCAGGTTTGTGTCTAAAACCATTCCCGGACCCTGGCGGTACAATTTAAAAACTATCTACATACCTGGCTCTAGACACATTTACCCGGTCAAGGAGTAACCTGCTGGACTGCGTACATGAGAGTATGAGGTCGGATTACTAGCCTTCCCGGATAGCCCGAACAAGAAAAATCTTATACCTTTTGAACCCGACTCAAAAAATCGGGTTTCAGGTTTCTCTATCAGGTACAGATTTTTTTCCCATCCCTATATCAATTTTCATTTTTTAAAATATATGAAAAAAGTTTATTGTTTATAATCTTATATATATAAAGTTTTATCATTGTATGAATACATTCAGAATTTGAATAAAAAAAGAAAAAATAAAATATGTTGTAAATTTAGTAGTTAAATATGGATGGTAATTAGTCAAATATGGATAGTAAAATTTGTACTATATATATGTGCATAATGTAAGTTACAAAAACACACATATACATTAAATACATCACACCTCTTCAACCTCTTTCTCTCCTATATCTTCTACAACACATCTCTCTTTTATTGGTTCTTTCAATTTGAATATATTGAACCAGGCCACTAAAGGTAGTTATAAGCCTACTGAAATATAACACGTTATCAGCACGAAGTGCTCCGTATAATTAAGGTTTATCTAAGCAAGCACACGTCACTAATCAAGGTAAGAAATTATCTAACTTTTATTAACTTCACTAACATTTATATTTATGTTATTTAAGTTATATATGGTCGGTTATACCGCCTGAATTATATTTCTGTAATCTAACTTTTATTAACTTCACTAACATTTATATTTATGTTATTTAAGTTATATATGGTCAGTTATACCGCCTGAATTATATTTATGTAATCTAACTTTTATTAACTTCACTAACATTTATATTTATGTTATTTAAGTTATATATGGTCGGTTATACCGCCTGAATTATATTTTCTGTAATCTAACTCTTATTAACTTCACTAACATTTATATTTATGTTAATAAGACCTCATGATTGTACGCAACACGTCATTTGACAACACGGTACTTTATGTACGCAACACGTCATTTGACAACACGGTACCATGGGTCGAGATTAATTCCGATCAATACGAATACGATGGGGTCTTTATATGTTATCTAACATTTATGATTACTTATGCAATTAATCATTATTTATTTCATGCATACTAATGTTTATTCTTAAAAGTAAATCTTAAAAGTTAAAATAAGAAAAAATAGTTTGTATTTTTATTAAAAGTAAATCTTAAAAGTTAAAATAAGAAAAAGTAGTTTGTATTTTTATTAAAAGTAAATCTTAAAAGTTAAAATAAGAAAAGTAGTTTGTATTTTTATTAAAAGTAAATCTTAAAAGTTAAAATAAGAAAAGTAGTTTGTATTTTTATTAAAAGTAAATCTTAAAAGTTAAAATAAGAAAAAGTAGTTTGTATTTTTATTAAAAGTAAATCTTAAAAGTTAAAATAAGAAAAAAAAATCTTGTCCTTTATATTACTCATACGCGTTTTGATATAGTGACTTTATTCGTTAACGTCAACTAACGACGTTACAACGGTCATATATACATAACGGTTGTTAACGTCAACTGACGACGTTACAACAACTATATTTTTCAAATATAAAATAAACATCTCCGTTTTCACATTTTCACAAATCAATCTTCATTTTTCAGATTACTACTCTCAAAAAGTTTTTGTAAAAATGATTCACACAAGGATGATTTTTCCTATTGTATTGGTCATATTAACTATCATCATTGTTGCTAATATACCACCGGGTGAACCTATATTCTATCCTGCCCTTGTGGTTTTATTATTTGTAATCATACCATTATTCTGTTGTTTGCTACTTATGAATTTAAAATGATTCTAATTTCATTTTATTATTTGTCTATGAATAGAAGTTGATTATGATTATGATTTATGTTATTCATCTTTTTGATAATAGAAAATGTCGAATTTGAAAAGGCTTAAATTTGCTCATTTAGAACAAGTGGGAACAACTACTTAACATGGGTTATGAATGTAGAAAAACATCTCGAATCAAACGGTATTTTAGAAACCCTGAATGAAAATAACAATTATTCCGAACAAGAGAAAGCAATAGTAAGTATTTTTCTTAGCAAACATATTGACGAGTCCTTAGAATCTACATATTATATGATCGAAAATCCAAGTGTATTATGGAAAATACTCAAAGATAGATACGATATTAATTATCAAAAAAAAAAAAAATAATAATAACGGTGATCCATGAAAGAATAAAATTAAAGATATTAGTAGACGCTCTTATAAGAATTCCGGAGATTCTTATTAATGATCTGGTAACGTGGATCATCAGTCTAGTATTTCTTGAATACATGAACATCTTGTTTAGCTCTACAAATACGTCCCAAAAGAAAAGAAAACGAGAGTGAATCTGTTGACAAATCTTGATTAAATTAACCCTGAGCTACCTTGAGACTTGAATGGTTTGAATTTTCTAAGATGCCTAGTTTTTTTTATGTATCACTCATAAATAAATGGTTTTAGACCATAACGCATATGTTTTATTAAGTGTTATCTTTTATGTACTTCAGATTATAACTTGTTTGCAGGTAATATAATTTGATTATCTTGCTGAAATATAACTCATTATTTGCTTATCTTATTTGAAGTTTTAGTATAAATCCTGCTGAAATACAACATCAATTAAATGGGAAAGACCTATGTATTGCAGATAGTAGTAACATACACACTATGATCAAATCTAAGAAATATTTCATTGATTTAAATCAAATGAAGGAATTATAAATACTATATCAGCTCTTGCAAACTTGATATAAGGAACGAAAAAGGCAAAATTTCATATTACCAAATGGTACGAATTTTTTGGTAAACAATGTCTTGTTTTCTCCCAAATCAAAGAGAAATTTGTTAAGTTTCTCTGATATATATCATAATGGATATGATTATCAGTCAATGATAATCGAAAATGAGAAATATCTATGTAACACCGAAAAGCGCATAGGATTAAAAGCGCATATGATAAAAAGCGCATATGATGAAAAGCGCAGCGCATATGATTAAAAGCGCATATGATAAAAAGCGCATATGATGAAAAGCGCATCGCATATAATTAAAAGCGCATATAATGAAAAGTGCATATGACGAAAAGCGCAGCACATATGATTAAAAGCACATATGGTGAAAATGATATATGATGAAAAGCACATATGGTGATTAATGAAAATCACATATGGTGATTAATGAAAAGCACATATAGTGATTAATGAAAAGCACATATAGTGATTAACGAAAAACACATATGGTGATTAATGAAAATCACATATGGCGATTAATGAAAAGCACATTGAGAAATAATCACCAATGTTTCTTGAAAGAATTCAAGGGTATATATATGGACCAATTCATCCATCATGTGGACCATTTTTCTAATAGACGCATCTAACGCATGGTCTCATGTTTGTGTGTTATCAAGCCATAATATGGCATTTGCAAAGTTTCTTGCACAAATTATTAAATTAAGAACACATTATTCTGATTACACCATTAAAAGGATGAGACTTGATAATGCTGGTGAGTTAACATCTCAAGCTTTTAATGATTATTATATGTCTACAAGGATTGTTGTTGAACATCCAGTTGCTCATGTGCATACACAAAATTGGTTTAGCTGAATCAATAGATAAACGCTTACAGCTAATAACTAGACAATTAGAAATGAGTACAAAACTCTCAATATTTATATGTGTGACGATCGCTCCAAATCCATATGGATGAACACGTCATTCATTGATTTCATTGCGAGGTATTTGACCTCTATGTGATACGTTTTGTAACATTGCATTCGTTTGAAAAGGTATTTCATAAATGAATATATAAATTCCAGGTTTTTTTACATCTGATGATTCCTACGTATAGACAATCACCATTTAAATGGTTTACAATAATACATCTGTTGACAATACAGTCAAAATAAGATACATGGTAATGGTTTGATGAATGCAAGTTTCTTGTATATAGCATGTATGACTCCAAGCACATAACTTGTATCACGTATGAGCAAACAGCGGAAGACTTCTAGAAACCTGAGAATAAACATGCTTCAAGTGTCAACACAAAGGTTGGTGAGTTCATAGTTTTAATATTACACATAATCCGTATATCAATGTGGATTACAAAAGTTCAGTTGTTTTATTCAAAACGTTTATCATTATGTTTTAAATAAAAGGTGGATCACAAGATTTCAGTTGTTTCATCCGAAACGTTTATCATTCGGTTCTACAAAATTGAGCACCCTGGTAACTAAACTTTAATGCTTATATTATTTGTACCCTTTGTATAATCATCTTAATAATACACGCAAACCAACGTGTACGCTTCTCAAATAGCATACGTCCGTTAAAAGGCTAGCGCTCTAGCTCGGACGGGGATATCAAGCCCTATGGATCCATATACTACTACTCGCGCCCACCAGTTCTTATAACTGGCAGTTACTAGTTACCAAAGCTAAGGGATTTTCGGTTCAAACTCAGTGTAGAATTTAGTATGTACTTGTATCCATTGCGTTTAAAATAAAGTGCATATATTCTCAGCCCAAAAATATATTGAGTAAAAGGGATCATATGAAACTCACTGTTTAATATTGATATACAATATTGCAGGAAAGCACGTAGACGCATCGAAGATGATAAACACGAGGTTTGATTCACAAAAAAATACCCCCGAACATTACCCATAACCTCCTTGGCAATAACCCATAATTTGCTTAGCTCTAGCTTGCTCGAAAACTCATTTTGAAAATTACTTGGACAGCACTCCGTCGTAATATTTTTTGTACATTATTATTTTTGTATCGCAAAAATAATAACACTAATAATAATAAAAAAATAATAAGATTAATAATAATCTTATTAATAATAATAATAATAATAATAATAATAATAATAATAATAATAATAAATAATAAATAATATTACGGAGTATATATATATTTGTGTATGTGTGTGATTTAAATCGAGCGAAAACACCTGAATTTATAGTACCTGGCCTGGAACCTGGAGTCATGCGACTCGCATGGAAATGGCCTTCTGGCCATGCGACTCGCATGAGGACCAGGGACAGCTCACATTGTTTTGGCTCCTAGCTTGTCGACATAATATAAAATAAATATAAATATATAAATAATTAATATAATTATTTATATATTATATTTTATTCTTGTGCATAGTAGACTAGATATTTTTGGTCCGTTGCGTCGGGCGTTTCTTCTTGACTCGGGTCCCGGTTCCGGATTTTCAGACGTCCTTGCGTACTATTTTATATCGTGTACTTTGCGTTCCGCAACTTGTACTCTTGTCATTTTTAGACGTTCTTCATCAATAATTTGAACCTTTTTAATTGTATCTTGTACATTTGAGCATTTTGGACCTTTCCGTCTTCAATTCTTCGTTTTCGCCTTTTGTCTTCGCACTTATTAAATATAAACGAATATTACTTGAATATGGAACAATTACAACTAAAATTCTGTCTTTCTTGGGAGATAATGCTATGAAATATATGTTCCTTTTTAGCCTTATCAATAGCCTTAAATTATCCCTTAATTATATCACTCAAAGTGTATCTTAAACTTTCGAGTGTTTTGGTCATTTACTTCTATAAATCATCGTCTCGCTATTTGCTAAAATACATTTTTATAATAGCGTTTTACTGTAGCAAAGTTACTGTAGCAAAGTCAAATTTTACTGTAGCAATTCACTGTAGCAAGTCAATTTCACTGTAGCAAATAGTGATTTTCGAAAACACTGTAGCATTTTGAGTAATGTGGCAATTTGAAAACACTGTAACAAATTAGTGTTTAACTGGTTCATCTTAAACGCTTTAGTTAACTTATCTAAATATCAATTGAATCAATAAACGAATGTTACTATCGTTTATTATATATATGTATATATCTTTTTAATATACATAAATCAGTTTTTAAATACACATTGGAAGTTATTTATAAATAAATTTTAATAATAAATATTTCAACTTATCATATACATTCAAATAGATATTTAAACCAATAAGTTTAATGTACGGTATCAAACAATTAATACATTGTTACCTTTTCATGTTATAGTATATATGTATCTATTTACATATAATTGTTCGCGAATCGTCGAAAACAACCGAAGGGTATTTAAATATATAAAAGTAATTCAAAAATTTTGAGATTCAGTTTTACAGACTTTGCTTATCGTGTCGGAAATGTTAATCATACAAAGATTAAGTTTAAATTTAGTCGAAATTTCTGGGTCATCACAATATGGGGACATGTAAATTTACATGATGTGACATTAATTCGCATTAAATCAAGTGCAAGTTATAAATATTCTCCATTACCAACTTAATTTTGGTGGAGACCAAATATTTTCCATCTTAGAACATTTAGTTGTGCAGTGTATTTTTAATTGAACAACCACAACAAATGGTTCCTCAAAGAAGGATTGAAATATATGTTAGATATAAAACATCTTCAATCATAAGATATATTGAACCCATGACGGGTGATGTTTTTACAGCAAGTTTTGTCGATTGTCACTTTAATTAAACATTGTTCCCTATATTAGGGGGAGAAATGAAATATAAATAAAATGATGTTTCATGGTGTGAACATCAATTAAGGAATATTGATCATCGCACAAAAGAATGCGAAAAGAAAGTTCAAATATAATGCATATGCAAGAACTTGCAAATTAATTACTTTATGCATTTAAAGATACAAAAAATAAGTGACTAAATCATATATACCAGCAGTAAATGCTTCAGCTAGAATTGAAATTACAAAAGCTGGCAATAATGTCACTCATGAGTCTTTGCTACGGCAGAAACGTGGGAGACCAATTGGTTCCAAAGATAAAAATGCTCGAAAAAGAAAATCAGCTGATAATGAGGTAAAAGAAAGCGTTCAAGAAGAACCACAAATCAATACTCCTTCTGCAGAGGATATTGATAAATGTAAATACATAAATTGCAATAAATTATGCAATATTATGAAACTGAAATGAAATGAAAAATCTTGATGAGATATTTTCATATAATGTTACAATGACATCATGAATAAAGATGATGATCTGGAACCAAAATCTGTCATTGAATATCAAAATAGACGTGATTGAACTCAACGGAAAGGAGCAATACGAGCTGAATTAGAATCGCTCAATAAAAGAAAAGTTTTTGGATCAATCGTTATCACTTTTAAAGATGTGAATCAATGGGATACAAATGAATTTTTATCCGAAAAGAAATGTGCAAATGAAGTTACAAGGCAAAACTAGACTTGTAACTCAAGATTTCCCACAAAGACCAGAAATGAATTAGGAGAAAAACTTATCCTCCTATAATGAATATAATTACTTATTAGATACTTAATCAACCTGGTAGTTATTTAAATGCATCTCATGGATGTTGTTACTACTTATCTGTATGGATCACTTAATAGTGATATATATATGAATATACCTGAAGGGTTAAGGTATCATAAGCATCTAATGCAAAACCCAAGGGAATATATTCCATTAAATCACAAAGATTTCTAAATGGGTTTATACAATCGGGACGTATGTGGTATAATCGATTAAATTACTACTTGATAAGAAAAGGGTATACATATAAACTTATTTGCATGTGTGTTTTATAAAAACAATGTTCGGATATGTGATCATAGCTGTTTATATCAATTATCTTAAATAAAGAAATCTATGAAGCCATTCAACTTCTAAAGAAAAATTTTAAAATAAAAAAAAAATCAAGTATTACGTTGATTTACATATTGAGCATATAACTAATGACTTACTTATACATCAAACAACTTATACCGAAAAGATTTTAAAATATTTTAATATGGACAAGACAAAAACCATTAAGTACTCATATAGTTGTTAGATCTTAATATTGATACTAATCCATTTCATCCTCTAGAAGATCATGAAGATCTTCTTGGTTCAGAAGTTCCATATTTTAGTGCAATTGGGGCTCTTATGTATCTTACAAATTATACAAGATCTGACATTTCTTTTGCAGTTAATTTGTTGACAAGGTTCAGCTCAGCCCCTACCAAAAGACATTGAAATGGGATCAAACAAATAGTTTGATACCTTCGGGGAACTACTGATTTATAATTATTTTATTCTAACAACTCGAAACAAGATTTGTTTGGTTATACAGATGCAGATTATTTATCTGATCTACATAAAGCTAAATCTCAAACTGGATATGTATTCCTAAATGGAGGCACCGCAATATCATGACGTTCTCAAAACAAACACTTGTTGCAACATCATCAAATCATGCCGAAGTGATTGCGTTACATGAAGCTACTCGGGAATGATTTTAGTTAAGATCAATGATACAAATCATTATTAATTCTTGTGGACTAGAACGCTATAAAAGCCCAACAACTATCTATGAAGATAATACAGCTTACATAGTACAAATGAAAGAAGAGTATAAAAAATGACAGAACAAAACATAAATGCTGACGAGGCGCTAAAGCTATAAACGGTCTTAACGGTCATAAGTTTGATGGAAAAGAATGGTATATTGGTAAGGCTCAGAAAAAGACTGAAAGGGAATAGGAATTGAAACAACAGTTTGAGCAAACCATGAAGGAGACTGTAGACAAATCACATGGGTCAAACTTGTACATAAAAGATTTAGATGATACAGTTTCAGATGAAAACCTCATATTCTTCTCATATACTCAAGATCTCGTAAAAGACAACCAGATTAAAATGAGATACGTTCAATCAACAACTCTGCTGATCTTTATACCAAAGCACTGTTAATCGCTGTTTTCAAAACATACGTTCACAATATTGGCATGAGGCAAGTTCAAAAGATGTGACGACTCAGCGTTGTCTACTTGAGGGGGAGTCAACTCTATGCTGCACTCTTTTTCCCTTAGCTAAAGTTTTATCCCACTGGGTTTTCTTTAGCAAGGTTTTTAACGAGGCAGTATTAATTGCTCTTTAAAAAAATTACCATCCAAGGGGGAGTGTTGTAAATTTAGTAGTTAAATATGGATGGTAATTAGTCAAATATGGATAGTAAAATTTGTACTATATATATGTGCATAATGTAAGTTACAAAAACACACATATACATTAAATACATCACACCTCTTCAACCTCTTTCTCTCCTATATCTTCTACAACACATCTCTCTTTTATTGGTTCTTTCAATTTAAATATATTGAACCAGGCCACTAAAGGTAGTTATAAGCCTACTGAAATATAACAAAATATCATTTCTCGTAAATTTAAAAAATAAAAGTGTAGGTAACAAATGACAACTGACAAGATTAACCTGTTTAATGCATAAAATAAACCAAAAAGTATGACTTATATCTTAAAGAATAGTAAAAGAAATAATAATCTATATATACCTAAACCCTGTGAAAAACTTGATCTGGGGGTCGTTAATTCTAAATTTTAAATACAAATTCTATAAAAAAAAAAAAAAAAATGTAGTAACCAACTGGCAACCTTAGCTTTTTAAGCAAAAAAAATTACTGTACTATACAGTACAGTATACACAATTACATATTCAAAACCATCTTTGATGCATACAAGACTTGTATATTCTATATATATCACTTTAAATACATCACGAACATTCCTAATCAATCCATTTTTTACATTTTAGAAAAAAAAATACAACCACTATTATTAACATGTCCTTGTCTTGCAGCTTACGAGTCATCAAGCCATCAGATCACCGCAACTTTAACAGTATCACTTTGAGTTTAGCTACCCGGGGCTATTCGGAGTTGGTAAGTCCGACCCAGATAGTGTTAGACTCCAGATGGTTATGTATTCTTTGCCATAGCAAGTAACTAGATTACGCAATATATATGCATCCCTTAGACTGTAAAGGCTAATAATCACCTGATTACGACCAGCCTTTGGTCCATACAGGAACCGAATAAATGACAGTGCCCAGACTAAAAGAAACGGTTATAGTCGTCAAGGCGTATACATACGCTCGCCAAGGACGCAAGCTCTGAGACATTGCACTATATTCAGCAATGAAAGTTGAAACAGTACTCAAACAACCACACAAACCGAACTGTATGCCTGTAGCCACAATAGTAAAATGTTTATTGCTCTCCTGCATAATAATGGACCATAAACAATGGGTTAGTTAAAACACGTGAAACGCAAGTGTTAAGAGATCGATCTTAGATGCATGATCAAATGTATCACAGTAAGCCAAGTTATTTACTCCCAAGCAGTACCAAAGGTGGCAATTTCGAACCGTTTACTTACCAATGGGTGGATTTTTGGGTCGTCTTTTATCAGAAACTGCTCGTTAAAAAAAACGCTTAAACAGAAACAGAAACTTACAGATTTCAGTTTCAACAACATGAGAGTTACTTTTTCTCTCTCATGGCCAATAGGCGATTTTGGCAAATAGGCGATTTTGGCAGGAAACTGTTCATCCCCCTTTTTTGACCTTTTCCTAAGCAAAATTCATCGTTTTCATTCGTTTTTTCAGCTTATTGATTCGTTTTTCTGTTTCTTTTTCAATTGTATAGCTTCGATTGTTATTCAATTCATCAATCATGTCTCCTAATCGCAAAAATTCAAAACGAAAAACAAAAATCCCAATCAAATTTGCGGATTCTGTTCATAACCTAAAATCAAAAGATATTGATAGTGACAGAAGCAATAACGGTATTGAAACAGAGACTGTACATGAATTTTCTGAAAGTGATGGCTCGCGATTGGCTGTAAATGAGAGATCTGAGAAAGGATGTGCCACGTATGAGTTTCGTGAAGATCAATTTCCAACCCTAGGCGTGAATAATGACAAATCAGATGAAATTGATGCTGCTACTGAGGCTATGATGCATAATAGCGAAGGTACTTCTATTGATCATTCTATTAAGATACCTAATCAAAGTACTTCTTATGCTAAGGTTGCAAATAATGAGTTAGATAAGAAACTGAGTTACATTCCATTAACTGTGGATGATGATGGCAATGAGTTTGTTGTTTTTGATGAAGAATTTGTTGCTGAAGAATTTGTTGCTTATGGTTATATCATTGGTGGTACTATGCCATTTGAAATGCTTAGGTATAATTTGAGAAAAATGTGGCATAAATTTGGTATTATTGACATTATAATGGATAATAAGCAAGTTTGTTTTTTCAAGTTTAAGAGTGTTGATGGTATGAACTCAGTCATTAATCAGGGTCCCTGGATAGTTCAAGGTAAGCCTCTTTTTGTTGCTAAGTGGAGCCCAGAGATTGATATTGAAAAGGTAGAGCCAACTAAGTTACCAGTGTGGACCAAACTTTCAAACATTCCTCTTGAAGCATGGAGTTCAAAAGGAATAAGTGCTATTGCTAGCAAATTGGGAAAACCAATTATAATGGACAACATGACTGCTTCAATGTGTCACAAAGGGGTTGGCAGGGTAGGGTTTGCTCGTGTTATGGTGGAAATTGAGGCTGCAAAAGGTTATATGGATCAAGTTGATATTCACTATAGAGATAGCAATCAAATTACAAAAGGTGTGAAGCATGTTAAAGTTGAATATGATTGGAAGCCTGCATTGTGCTCCCACTGTGCTGTATTTGGCCACAACCATGATAACTGTAAAATAAGGCCTAGAACAGCAAATGAAATCCAGGTCAAAGAAAATAGCAAGGTTGCTGATAAAGAGGGGTTTATCATGGTGCAGAATAAGAAGGCTATTGGAAAGAATGTTGGTACTAAACAGGTGCATATAAAACAGATTTATGTGCCAAAGAAAGTGGATGTGCAAGTAAACAAAGAAAACAACAAATGGAAGCTTAATGAAAAACAAAATAAAGAATTGAAGCAAAGTATGAATAAATATGCTGTGTTATCTGAAAGTGAAGAAGAATTTAAGTCTGATGAGGGGGACTTAAATGAAGATAATCCAGAAGAGGATGTTTTAGCTACTAATGAAAGGAGTTATAGTATATTGGGTGCAAATGAGATTGAGGGGATTGACCCAGGTATTCTGGGAAATGATCTCTAAATTGTTATCTATGGATTTTAAAATGGCTAGCTGGAATATTAGAGGTATGTGCCAGGTTGATAAACAAAAAGAAGTGGCCAAGTTTATTAAAGATGAACATCTGTGTATGTGTGCTGTTATTGAAACTCATCTCAAACCTGGTAATATTAACAAGGTATGTCAGAATGTTTTTGAGCATTGGAATTGGGCATCTAATGTTGTTCTTAGCCCTAATAGCTGCAGAATCATTGTTGGATGGAACAACAATGTGGTTAATAATATGATTATTCAAGTTGATAGACAAGTCATCCTTTGTTTGGTTGAATCTATTGATAAGAGGATTAAGTTTTACTGCAGTTATGTTTATGGTAGTAATAGTGGTAAGGAAAGGAAGAGGTTGTGGGTTAATTTGAAAGATCATTCAAATATTGCAAATGGTTTACCTTGGATCCTGATGGGTGACTTTAATGTTACTAGAAGGGTAAATGAACACAGTGATGGTTGTTCTTCTATAAATGATGATATGGATGACTTTAATAATTGCATTAATGAGATTGAAGTGGAGGATATGGGGAGCACAGGGTTTTTCTTTACCTGGATAAAATCTCTGAAAAACCCCCAATGCAGCACTCTTAAGAAGCTTGATAGAATCATGTGCAATAATGAATTTTTCTCTAGTTATCCTCAGGCCCATGGCATCTTTCTTCCTTACATGGTTTCTGATCACAGTCCTTCCCTTCTTAATATTCCTAATTGTTTAGTGAAAAGGAAGAGATCCTTCAGATTTATGAACCATGTTACATGTAAAGATGAGTTTCTTTCAGTTGTTGAGCAAGTTTGGAAAGAGCAGGTGGTTGGCCATAAAATGTTTCAAGTGGTCACAAAGTTGAAAAAGCTTAAAAAGAATCTGAACTATTTGAATTGGAATCATGGGAATGTCTTTTCTAAAGTGACTGAAATGAAAGATAGATTAAGAAAGTGCCAAGATGCTATTGATAAAAATCCTCATGACCATCAGAGTAGGGTTGATGCAGTCAATGCTTTGAAAGATTATGAAAAAGCAAAACAAGAAGAGCTTATTTTGTTGCAACAGAAGGCTAAAGTCCATTGGTTAGCTGAGGGTGACAAAAATACTAAGTTTTTTCATAACATCTTAAAAAGTAGAAAGCAGAAAAGTAAGATTGATACCATATGTGATGACAATGGTAATAGATTTAGTAGTGATCTTGTTGCTGACCAGTTTGTTGACCATTTTCAAAAGTTCTTAGGGGATAGTGGTAAATGTACTCCTCTACAGAGAATGGGAAATATTTTTGAAAATAAGCTTTCTAATGAAGAGTCTATTGCTATGGTGGGGCCTGTTACAGATGAGGAAGTTAAAAGTGCTCTGTTTGACATTGATGACAACAAGGCTTCAGGGCCTGATGGCTATTCATCTCTTTTTTTCAAAAAAGCATGGAATATTGTTGGTCAGGATGTTTGTAATGCTGTCAAGGACTTCTTTGATTCTGGTAAGCTTCTTAAGGAGGTGAATGCCACTCTAATTGCCCTTATTCCCAAAATTGACACTCCTAATAAGGTTTCTGACTTTAGACCCATTGCTTGTTGCAATGTCCTATACAAGTGCATTAGTAAAGTGCTTACTAATAGGTTAAAGATGGGTCTAAACAATCTGGTCAACTGCAGTCAAAGTGCCTTCATTCCAGGGAGGTCTATTCATGATAATGTGCTTGTTGCTCAAGAGCTTCTTAAAGGATATAACAGAGCTAAAGGTGTCAGTAGATGTGCACTTAAGATTGATATTCAAAAAGCCTATGATACTGTAAATTGGGACTTTTTAAATGATGTTTTACATGGCTTTGGTCTGCATGAGAGAATGGTAAATTGGATCATGTCCTGTGTTACCAGCTCCTCTTTCTCTATTTGTGTAAATGGTGAAGTTAAAGGGTTCTTCAAAGGGGGTAGAGGCCTTAGGCAAGGAGATCCCATATCTCCTTACCTTTTTACCCTTGTTATGGAGGTGTTTTCTCTGATTTTGAAGAAAAATATTCAAGATAACCCCAAGTTTAAATATCACAGCAAATGTAAGCAAATGCAGCTATCCCACATTTGTTTTGCAGATGATTTACTTGTCTTTTGCCATGGAGATGAGTTCTCTGTGAGTGTTATTAAACAAGGGCTTGATGATTTTGGTCATGTTTCTGGCTTAGTGCCAAATGTTGGAAAAAGCACCATTTTCTTTGGTAGTGTCCCTATCAATGTGCAACTCAAGATCACTAATATCTTACAGTTTTCTGTTGGTAAACTGCCTATGAAGTATTTAGGTGTTCCCCTTTTGGCCAAAAAGCTTGGTATTCAAGACTGTAAAAGTTTGATTGATAAGATTAAAAAGAAAGTGTTAAATTGGAAGAATAGGAAGCTCTCATATGCTGGAAGGTTGCAATTGGTTGCATCTGTTCTATCTTCTATGCAGAATTATTGGGCTTCTGTCTATATTCTTCCATGTGGTGTTATTGATGATGTTGATAGAATTTTGAAAACTTTCTTATGGTGTCAAGATGGGTCTTTAAAGGGTAGAGCCAAAGTTTCCTGGAAGGATGTGTGTATGCCTAAAGATCAAGGTGGATTGGGGCTTAAGCCTTTGAAAGAGTGGAATGAAACCCTTGTTGTAAAAAACTTATGGAGAATTTTTGCTCAGTCTGATTCTTTATGGAGCAAATGGATCAATATTATAAAATTAAAAGATAAAAATATTTGGGAAGTGGAAGCTGATTGTAATGATAGCTGGGGTTGGAAGAAGTTGCTGCAGTTAAGAGACAAGATCAAGCCACATATTCATGTTAAACATAACATTTATTCTGATGATGAATACTTGTGGATCACTAATGGTGGAAATGTGGTCAAGTTTTCAACTCATCAAGTGTGGAATGACTTCAGAAATAATAGAAATAAAGTTGATTGGCATCATATCATTTGGTTTAAGCAGTTTGATCCAAAGCAGGCATTTATCCTATGGCTTGCTACTCTAAAGAGATTGACCACTCATGATAGGATGGAAAAATGGATGCCTACTCAGATTTTAAAGTGTTCTTTATGTGGTCAGGTTAAAGATTCTATAAGACATTTGTTTTTTACATGTGATTTTAGCTTGAATATATGGAGAAAGATGAAGCAAAAGTTGCTGTTCAAGGGTATTCCTGATGTATTGGAGGATATAATTAAAAGTATGGCTAGATATCCTTATTCTGGCAACATCTGGAGTATAATCAACCGATTAGTGGTTGCTGCCTGTGTGTATTACATTTGGCAAGAAAGAAACTTTAGAGTTTTTAAGAACAGGAAAAGGAATGAGGAGGAGATTAGTGCAATTATTCAAGATTATATTAGATGCAAATTGATGCTTTTGAAAGTTAAAAAGTCTCCTGCAGTTTTAATTGCTGGTAGAATTTGGTGTATGAAGTGGGCTGATGCCAAATTAGTAATGGATTAGTGGTTGTGTTTTGTTTGTTGTGTATGTTTGCTTTGGGCTTAGGGAAATGTCCGGCCCTTGTATGTTCGTTTGAAAATTAATATATTCGCTTCTTTGCCCAAAAAAAAAAAAAAAAAACTTACAGATTTCTTCATTGTTGCGAAAGCTGCCATGATACAAGATGCAGCTACATTGGCAATCAACGTACCAAAAGGCATCCATTTCATGATCTCTGTTTTACCTAAGCCTTTGCCATTAAATTGCGCTAAATAAAATCTGATCCATACACCAATTGGGCCCACAAGACAACCGAACCACAAATGATTTGTACTGCTATCACCGTTAAAATCTTTAACCAAGAACGCCAAACTCAAACTCCATAGCAGCCCAAGTAGTGTTATCATCACCACAATTAATATGATCTGGCTAATAATGTTATTTACTACTGAGAAGCAACAATTGGAACTTAAGTTAGTTTTGTTCAGAGCCCATTTGAAACCGTTAGCGGTCTCAACTCCCAATATGAAAGAATACGCAACAAGCATTAGCCCTGCAACGAAAAGAAAATTCTGGATGAAATAGGCGATAGGAAGACGGTACAGACTCGTGTAACTATTTATTGGTTTGTTGACTTACCGATTAAAAATCCAAGAAAGGAGAAAACCCAGTGACCGTCGATACTAAGTTCGAGCATTTTCTGGTTCCAGCCACTAAATGTGGTGAGACTACCTAAGTAACCTGTAGTTAACCCGACAGCTAACTCGGGGGAAAATTTGAATATATCTCCTTTAAAAACAGCGCCGAACCAACCCATCAAGAATGATCCAACCTTAGATTTCGATGAGATCAGAGATGAGTGCAAAAGAAAAAAAGAAAAAAAAAAAACAGGTGAGTTATTGAGATTATGAAAGTTCCACAACCATAATCGTATCTAGAAAAGGTTTTTTGGTGAGTTATTAACATTAACAGTTTGTTCTAAATGATATATACAAACAGTTGTTTACAGTCACTATTTTCCATCAACAACTGCAACATGGTCAATGAAAATTTTACAGCATTGAGTAAATTAATAGGCAGCTCATTCCAAAACATCTGTAACTTTCATTAACAAGTTAAAATCCAATGTCCAGACACTACCCAACATAGAATCTAAATATTTGTATTAAAAATGAGATAAAAATATACAAAATTTTAAAATCTTTCTTTCTTCAAGAGAGAAGAAAAAAGTAAGTTATATACGGGTCGACCTGAAAGCCCAAAAGCTTCAAACTTTAGACAAAAAACCTAGTCAAGGTACACTTCTCTCAATCGAGTAGCAGAAGTTTTGACACCAATATGTCATAACTTAAAGACGCAGGTACAAAATTTGAACCATATTTGGAGAAAGTGTGCTTGAACAAAAAGATAGAAGACACATATGCCATCCATGGTTATGGAACTTCCTATACTAAGCTCTCTATGGTTAAGTGATTAATGATGTAACAATATAATCAAATTACAACTTCAGAGAGTTTCAGTTAGAAACTTATGACGGAAAAACGATAGATAAAGAAAGAATGATACCATGTTGGGAGGAAGATCAACATACATATAGCTACGGTCACTAGTGGCACCAACAACTTCAGGTCCGAATAATTTTTCTAGTAAGTATCTTGTCAACACCTGCGTGATAGCAGAAAATTCAGTTCCTTGATAGATGTTTCAAGGACAGATGTTTCATATTGTAAAATATATATTTAAGTCAAAAAGTATATACACATACATATTGATGCAGGACTTACCCCAAGAATGCCTAGTACAGCAAGATGAACGCGGGATGATATATATATCAAGAACCATGGCAACTCTTTTTTCGACTCCTGTATAAGAAAAATGTCACACAAATTACAAACATGTGTTCAATAAGACTCGAAAGTTTATGGAAGAATCATAAACTAAAAGGGGGAAACTTACTTTGTTTTCTTCTATTGCATCTGGTGAAGCAGGAGATGCAGTGGGTAGCTGTGATTCTTTAACAAAATTTTCTTGAATAGGAACTACGATATTATCTCCAAAATTTTCAAACGAAGACCTACGTCTACCACTCGTACTATACCGTTTTCCAGTATCTCCTGCCTCTGAAACATTGTCATCATCAAATTCACCGTCGCCAGATAAATTGAAAGAGAGCCTACGGAAAGAAGAACGTGTACTGCTAATTCGACTAAACGATCCACTTTTTCTTGGCTCGGTGAGATCATGAGCGTAATCCATTAGCTTCAAAGAGAATTTTATTAATTTTTTATTTAGCGCCGGTAGCTTTACAAGCAATGTACTACACATTAATTTATGACGCAATATTTAAGTCATACATAACATAAAACAAGAGCTTAAGCATATTTTAACACGGGAATCTTAACTACTACACTTTTAACAAATCAACAAGAACATAGTTACATAATAAGTGATGTCACCAGCTGATTATCTTAAACTAAACCAAATAGTCATAGTCACTCTTCTAGTAATATAAGAAAAATTAATTGCTTGATAATAGCATACCTAAAGGCAAAAGGTACATGCCATAAATAGTCTAATCCATATACAAAATTTGAAAACAGTGTTTGATATCCTGACCCTTGTAACTAGTAAGAACATACTGTTCCTTGATGTAAATAGTTCATATGATCATGCAAAAGCAGTACGCAGATTAAGTTTTTAAATCAATACTACAAAAAGCATTAATTTATTAAAGTAAAAAGTTATATTAGGTTAGTGGTCAACCATCAAAATCAAGTTGAGTTGTTTTATTTCACATGTGCATCTGAAAACGAATGGTCCAAATTGGCTCTTACTATTCTAAAAGTGAGTTAATATTTTGATCCTAATTCTACAAACCATCAAGCAATGAAATCAAATTAAAATTATTAACACAAAAAGCTTCCTATTAATAATAAGTATAAAAATAAATCGGATATCAGTAACTAATTAAGGAATGAAGTAGTGAGATTGCATTGCATCATCATAAAGCAAAACTTTTCAGATACCTTTTTTATAGTTAATTATATAGTGGACTACTATAACAGGGTTGATATCAGGCATATAAATATAAATATAAATTATACTTATAACAATTTAACTATTGATTATTGATTATAATTATATAAATACATAAATAAAGATATACCTTGCATCTGATGTATACAATTGCTGATAAGACGACGTCCACTGTTTTCTCTGCCAGTGTCTTTTTCTGTTTTTCTTGTTGTTTTTGTTTGTACGACGTGGCTGGTTTCACATAAAAATATAAATATAAATATAAATATAAATAAATATGAATATAAACGCAGCGGCCTTTTCCGGTAGTCGGACGCGGAAAACTTCCCGGTATTAATGCAATTTCAACGCATAGGTTCTTTATCTCTTCTAAAACTTCTAATAAACATTACACCCAAGTCTACAACTTTCAGCATTTTACCAACTTGACCCCTCTCTTTTTATTCATAATCAATCAAATCAAATTTAATAATACCGGTGTTGACCCGTTTACTTTGACTGATTACTAATAATTGATAAATCCTCCACTATTTTTTTTGTAAATTTATCAAAAATATTACATTACTTTAATTAATTATATGTACAATACTGTTATAATTCAGTAGGCTTATAACTACCTTTAATGGTTATAAGAACAAAGAGAGAAAAAGAGAGAAGAAGGAGAGAAGAAATATTGATATTGATATTTCAAGAGAAATGGTACACCTTAAATGGCTACCATACATGTCTATTTATAGCATAAAATATTACTATGCAAGAAATATAATAATAATAAAATTAACATCCAATCTAGATATTTTATAACACTCCCCCTTGGATGACAATTTTATTAGAGAATAACTAGTACTGCCTCGTTAAAAACCTTGTTAAAGAAAACCCATTGGGATAAAACTTTAGCTAAGGGAAAAAGAGTGCAGCATAGAGTTGACTCCCCCTCAAGTAGGCAACGTCTGAGTTGTTACATCTTCTGAACATGCCTCATGTCAATATTATGAACGTGTGTTCTGAAAATAGCAGTTAGCAGTGCTTTGGTATAAAGATCAGCAGAGTTGTTGATTGAACGTATCTCATTTTAATCTGGTTGTCTTTTACGATATCTTGAGTATATGAGAAAAATCTAAGGTTTTCATCTGAAACTGTATCATCTAAATCTTTTATGTACAAGTTTGGCCCTCGTGATTTGTCTACAGTCTCCTTCATGGTTTGTTCAAACCGTTGTTTCAGTTCCTATTCTCTTTCAGTCTTTTTCTGAGCCTTACCAATATACCATTCTTTTACATCAAACTTATGACCGTTAAGACCGTTTATAGCTTTAGCGCCTCGTCAACATTTATGTTTTGTTCTGTCATTTTTTATACTCTTCTTTCATTTGTATTATGTAAGCTGTATTATCTTCATAGATAGTTGTTACGCTTTTATAGCGTTCTAGTCCACAAGAATCAATAATGATTTGTATCATTGATCTTAACTAAAATCATTCCCGAGTAGCTTCATGTAATGCAATCACTTCGGCATGATTTGATGATGTTGCAACAAATGTTTGTTTTGAGAACGTCATGATATTGCGGTGCCTCCATTTAGGAATACATATCCAGTTTGAGATTTAGCTTTATGTAGATCGGATAAATAATCTGCATCTGTATAACCAAACAAATCTTGTTTCGAGTTATTAGAATAAAATAATTATAAATCAGTAGTTCCCCGAAGGTATCAAACTATTTGTTTGATCCCATTCCAATGTCTTTTGGTAGGGGCTGAGCTGAACCTTGTCAACAAATTAACTACAAAAGAAATGTCAGATCTTGTATAATCTATAAGATACATAAGAACCTCAATTGCACTAAAATATAGAACTTCCGATCTGTTAAAATTTTCATGATCTTCGCAGGGATGAAATAGATCAGTGTCAATATTGAGTGATCTAACAACAATGAGTTTGTCTTTAAAAAAAAAATGTTTTAAAATCTTTTCGGTATAAGTTGTTTGATGTACAAGTAAACCATTAGGCATATGCTGAATTTGCAATCCAAGGTAATACTTGGTTTTTTTCAAGATCTTTCATTTCAAAATAATTCTTTAGAAGTTGAATGATTTCATAGATCTCTTTATTTGTTCATATGATGTTAAGAACATTGACATAAATAACTACGATCTCATATCCGAACATTGTTTTTATAAAACATACGTGCAAAATAAGTTTATATTTATACCCTTTTTTTTTTATCAAGTAGTCATTTAATCGGTTATACCACATACGTCCCATTTGTATAAACCCATTTAGAAATCTTTGTGATTTAATGGAATATATTCCCTTGGGTTTTACATTAGATGCTTATGATACCTTAACCCTTTAGGTATATTCATATATATCACTATTAAGTGATCCATACAGATAAGTAGTAACAACATTCATGAGATGCATTTAAATAACTACCAGGTTGATTAAGTATCTAATAAGTAATTGTATCCATTACAGGAGGATAAGTTTTCCTCCTAATTCATTTCTGGTCTTTGTGGGAAATATTGAGTTACAAGTCTAGTTTTGCCTTGTAACTTCATTTGCACATTTCTTTTTGGATAAAAATTCATTTGTATCCCATACGTTTCACATCTTTAAAAGTGATAACGATTGATCCGAAAACTTTTCTTTTATCGAGCGATTCTAATTCAGCTCGTATTGCTCCTTTCCATTGAGCTCAATCATGTCCATTTTGTATATTCAATGACAGATTTTAGTTCCAGATCATCATCTTTATTCATGATGTCATTGTAACATTATATGAAAATATCTCATAGAGATTTTAATTTCATTTCGGTTCCATAATATTGCATAATTTATCGCAATTTTAGTATTTACATTTATCAATATCCTCTGCAGAAGGAATATTGATTTGTGGTTCTTCTTGAACACTTTCTCTTACCTCATTATCAGCTGATTTTCTTTTTCGAGGATTTTTATCTTCGGAACCAATTGATCTTCCACGTTTGATGCGTGGCAAAGACTCAACAGTGACATTATTGCCAGCTTTTGGAATTTCAGTTCGAGCTGGAGCATTTATCGCTGGTATATATGATTTAGTCACTTTTTTATATCTGTAAATGCATAAAGTAATTAATTTGCAAGTTCTTGCATATGCATTATTTTTGAACTTTCGTTTCACATTCTTTTGTGCGAGTTCAATATACCTTAATTGATGTTCACATCATGAAGCATCATTTTATTTTTATTTTTTTAATTTTTTTTTTTTTTTATTTCCCCCCCCCCCAATCTAGGGAACAATGTTTTATTAAAATGACAATCAGCAAAACGTGCTGTAAAAACATCACCCATCATGGGTTCAATATATCTTATGATTGAAGATGTTTTATATCCAAAATATATTACCATCTTTCTTTGAAGAACCATTTTATTGTATTGTGGTGATACAATTGGAACATACACTGCACAACCAATGTTCTAAGGTGAAAAATATTTGGCTCTTGGCCAAAATCAAGTATTAAGTGAAAATATTTATGACTTCCACATGGTATAATGCGAATTAATGTCGCAGCATGTAAATTTACATGTCCACATATAAATATTGAGAGATTTGTACTCATTATCAATTGTCTAGTTATTAGCTGTAAGCGTTTATCTATTGATTCAGCTAAACCAATTTTGTGTATGCACATGAGCAACTGGATGTTCAACAACAATCCCTGTAGATATATAATGATCATTAAATGCTTGAGATGTTAACTCACCAGCATTATCAAGTCTCATCCTTTTAATGGTGTAATCAGAATAATGTGTTCTCAATTTAATAATTTGTGCAAGAAACTTTGCAAATGCCATATTACGGCTTGATAACATACAAATATGAGACCATCCTCTAGATGCGTCTATTAGAACCATGAAATATCAAAATGGTTCACATGATGGATGAATTGGTTCATATATCTTACCTTGAATTCTTTCAAGAAACATTTGTGATTCTTTTTCACAATATACTTTTCATTAATCACCATATGTGCTTTCCATTAATCACCATATGTGTTTTTTTTTTATTTTATAAATCACCATATGTGTTTTTTTTTTATCATATATCCTTTTCACCATATACGCTTTTAATCATATGCGCTGTGTTTTTCACCATATGCGCTTTTAATCATATGCGATTTTCATCATATGCGTTGTGCTTTTCATCATATTCGCTTTTTATCATATGCGCTTATCATATGCGATGCGCTTTTTATCATATGCGCTTTTTTATGTGAATAGTAAATTAATTAATTTCGTTTTACTATTCATATGAATTAATTTAGATTTACTATTTTGTTAATTGAGTAATATATATATATACATCATATACTTGTGACTCCGAAGGCTCAAATGAATTTGACCATATAGTTATACGTTGTACCTTGCACATTAATTTTCATGAGAAGCTTTAGATGCATATTATTTTCAGTAGAAGCTTTAGATGCACTTTTTTTTTAATCACCAAATACCACAAACACTTTGTTTGCGTTTGTTCATAGTCATCAATGAAAACCATTTTCTTTAATTTTATTTTATACAATAAAATTAACGCATCATTATTCTTTTCAAAAAAAAAAATAATCTATTGTTATTGTTCACTTGTGCCATGTTTAACAACAAAGGTCAACAACCTCTGTCTTGTTTGTTGTGGCAATCAAAAACAACCTTTGCTTTTGTTACCGAGAATCGAAGACCAAAAAAACAATTAATTTTCAATTAATCTTTTATCAAAACCATAAATGATTTTGTTGATCTACGTTGATATGGCCATAAAGAATTGACGGCTGACCTACTTTTGTAAGTATATTTCGGCTATCATCCAGAAAACGCACGACGACCTTTTTTTTTTTTTTAAAACTTCCTTTTTTTTTACGTTACCCGTAAATTATAAATATATAAAAAAAACTTTTTGTTTAAATTTTTTTTCTAGTTTTTAAAAGGCCACTTGACCAATTTTTTAATTCTTTCACAACACCTGATATCGTGATCGTGACCTTTCACCAAAGCAAGAGATATTCTTGATAAACTAAACACGGACTCGTGTTTGAAATTGTCGGCCACAAAAAAATTCATTTGATAAAAGTATATATATTTTTTAGTTATAGAAGGAGACCACTTCATTTTCAATACTTCATTTTTGGCAAAAAACTATTCCATTTTACCATCCATTTTTTTTCTTACTTTAACTTTTAAGATATACTTTTAATAAAAATACAAACTACTTTTTCTTATTTTAACTTTTAAGATTTACTTTTAATAAAAATACAAACTACTTTTTGTATTTTAACTTTTAAGATTTACTTTTAATAAAAGTACAAACTACTTTTTCTTATTTTAACTTTTAAGATTTACTTTTAATAAAAATACAAACTATTTTTTTATTTTAACTTTTAAAATTATAAATTTAAGAATAAACATTAGTATGCATGAAATAAATAATGATTAATTGCATAAGTAATCATAAATGTTAGATAACATATAAAGACCCCGTCGTATTCGTATTGATCGGAATTAATCTCGACCCATGGTACCGTGTTGTCAAATGACGTGTTGCGTACATAAAGTACCGTGTTGTCAAATGACGTGTTGCGTACAATCATGAGGTCTTATTAACATAAATATAAATGTTAGTGAAGTTAATAAGAGTTAGATTACAGAAAATATAATTCAGGTGGTATAACCGACCATATATAACTTAAATAACATAAATATAAATGTTAGTGAAGTTAGTAAAAGTTAGATTACAGAAATATAATTCAGGTGGTATAACCGACCATATATAACTTAAATAACATAAATATAAATGTTAGTGAAGTTAGTAAAAGTTAGATTACAGAAATATAATTCAGGTGGTATAACCGACCATATATAACTTAAATAACATAAATATAAATGTTAGTAGTCCAAAATTTGATATATTCGAGTCTGAAAATTATTAATAATTTCATACCTTGATTAGTGATTCGTGATCGTTTGAGATATCTTTTAATTACACTAAGCTTTTCGTGCTGATAACGTGTTATAATTCAGTAGGCTTATAACTACCTTTAATGGTTATAAGAACAAAGAGAGAAAAAGAGAGAAGAAGGAGAGAAGAAATATTGATATTGATATTTCAAGAGAAATGGTACACCTTAAATGGCTACCATACATGTCTATTTATAGCATAAAATATTACTATGCAAGAAATATAATAATAATAAAATTAACATCCAATCTAGATATTTTATAACAAATACAACATTTAATATATTATGAAGTGAATTTATCAAAAAGAGTGATGGAAATATCATTAACCATTCCAAATGTCTCAATTGACCCCTCAACTTGTTGACCCAATTAAAATGTGTTATTTCAGTCGAATCTAGATTTGTAAGAAGTCTCAGGTTCGAATCTTGTCTGGGACGAATATTTAGTGGGCCAGTGATGGGTTGGAAACAGCAAGGAGTAATCCTGCTGGGTTGCGTACACTAGAGTATAGGGTCGGATTACTCGCCTCCCGGTAGCCCAAACAAGGAAAACTTTCTACCTACCTGGGTCGAATCTGGATTTGCAAGTTTTAAGCTGGATTAAACATTTAAACCATTAAGCTCAATACCATAAACTCATTTAGATGTGTACAAACTACACATTACATCACATGTATATCATGTGCCACTATATTATACATCAGTCTCTCTATCATTTAGATTCCACATTACAACTCACTTTTGAGTTGATACCATTCAGTTTCCTTATGATTCCACATTACAACTCACTTTTGACTCGATACCATTTAGCTTCCTTATGACACCTCATAGTCACTTATGTAACAATTACAGCTCGTTTTATATTTACAGTGATATGGCTGGTTACAGCCAGCTTTTGGTCCATACAGGAACCAGGCAGATAAGGGTGCCCAAAGTAAACGAAATGATTATAGGCTCATAGTCATCAAGGCGTATAAAAATGCTCTCCAAGGATGCACACTCTCTCTTAAGGCTTCAACTGCTATCAACATTAAAATCTTTTTGTAAACAATGACACACGCCCCATTACAACAACAACATTGTTATCATCACCATCACCATTAGTAATATACTTTAACTCGTAATATTATTAACTTCAAAGAAACCGCACTTGGAACTAAGGTGTGTTTTTTAATGCTTAAATCTCCCATAAAAATTGCAAGAATTACAATATAGCAACTGCTTAATCTTAATTTCCTATTGTTATTTTAGCAAGTTAAGGATTAATTTCAATGAGCCTGCATCATTTTTTCTTTGGCATGTAAGTAAATTCAATAGATTAATACTTTAATACCTGATAAGTATAATGTAATTAAACAGGTAATGTAGAAGGGAAAAAAATAACATCATCTTCGTGCATCATAAAATACGTCAATACATTTAACCGAGTTAATGGCATGATAAATTGACCCAAAATAACATATAAATCTGGTTAACTACATCAACTTATGTATAACGTTCAAAATTTTCTTGCGACAATTTACTTCCATAACTTGAACTTTCCATGCTTGTGTTTGCCATGCTTCCCAAACTTTCCACGCTTATACTTTCCGTGCTTGTGCTTGCCATGCTTAAATTTTCCATGGCCGTAACCATGACCATGACCATGACCATGTCCATAGTGACCACGGCCCATGTATGCTGCAGCTCCCCCTGCAATCATTCCCATTATGCCAGCTCCAGCTGCTCCTTTGTCTCCCTTTTGTTCTGTAAGTACCAAATCAAAGATCAAAAAATATGAAATATATCTATTCCTTTTTTTGAGATGATTAAGATAAAAGATTTTAGCAAGGGAAATCGATGTATTTACCTCCATGATGACCAGAGTGTGTAGCTCCATGATGACCTGGATGATGATGAGCACCTTGAGGATAGCCAACCGGATAACCACCTGGTGGGTATGCACTAGAAGGACCACCGGATGGATAACCCGCAGGTGGGTATGAACCGGGTGGATATCCCCCCGGTGGATAGCCTTGTTGAGGATACCCATACCCTTGTTGTGGAGGGGGACCTCCTTGTGGGTAACCTTGTGGAGGGTATCCAGTATATCCTTGTGGAGGAGGGTATCCTTGTGATGGATACCCATGAGGAGGGTATCCGCCTGGAGGATACCCTTGTGGTGGATGATCTCCAGGTGGAGGATATCCTCCCGGTGAAGGAGGCCCCGTTGTTGGAGGGTTTCCTCCTGATGAGGGATTATAACCACCACTTGGGTTTCCTCCTGGTGAGGGATTATAACCACCACCTGCGCCGCTACCACTAGGTTGATTGGCCATTATCGGAGGCAGGTAGTTTAATTTGCGAAGCTCCTAGCCAGTTATCCCAATAAATCGAATCTATATATTTAGTGATCACACAAGAAACCTGCAAAACAAGATATACCATGTTCATAAGATTTGATAGAAGAAAGAAAAGTAAAAACTTAATTGGATAACATAACATGTACTCTAGAAGCTAAAACATCTATAACCTATTAGTATAGATATTCTCCCAATGGTACAAATGTAATGTTGAAGAGGACACTCATAAACAATATAGACTGATTCATTGATCAATCAAGGTGAGTTCTCATACATGTACACCATGAAAAATAAATATTACCTTAACAAATGAGTTCTTTAAAAATATGATTATTCTTTAATTATGCAAATTCTAATTTCATCCTTTGACAAACCCGTATTACTTCTTGATGTAGAAACATCTTTGTGGTTGGCATACTATCAAGGCAGATTAATAGGATCACTATTTAAGTGTTTGAAGAATTTACTTTTGGTTAACTTACTATTTTTAGCACTACATTTTGGTTAATATCTTATCAGCATGTTATTTTTAAATATGATGCAGCAAAAAAGTTGGATGTTAATTAAAAAACAAAGGATGGTGATTATTCATTATTATTGGGAGCTCTCTAACAAGTAACAACAAACTTGATTAAGATTCCAAGGACCAGTATAAATAAAAAGTTTGAATGATTCAAGAACAAGAAACATCATGTTAAATAAAAAACAAAAAAACCAAAAAAAAAAAAAACTTTACTTCCTGCTGCTGTCATATGCTCACTAAAGTTTCTACATAGAACGTATTACAAATTTCTAAGCACGAGCTACAAGTGGCTATAACATTGTCGTTCAAAAGCGCGTCCTAGTACTCATTTGTTGATCCTTCTCTCTGTGCATACATAAACCTACCGTATATATGAACCTGGATCGTAATGCCTGTTGATAACCAGTGTTAGGACTAAATTTTAAGTCAGAGATTCAACAGATAATCAGTACAATCTCAGCCGTTAATGTTATCATTGGGTGTAATGATCACCAATTAATGGGGATGATCGTCTTCATGGGTTTGGGGAGGGAGAGGCTTCGAATCAGGTTTATCGTCCCAATACATGTCGTAATAAATGTGACCTGGAGTATGATTGTCCACTCAACACCATATTCCAACGTATCGCTTCACTCGGTTCCTGAATTTTTCTTCCTTTGCCTGGTCAGATAAAAAAAGTTGACTTGATGGATAAATTCAATTAAACCATGTAAAATCAACAGTTAAAAATTAATATAAAGACAGTTCATTTTTTCTTTATGTCCTACAGAAATGTAACAAATAGTAGTGCTCTTTTTAAAACATCCTTTTGTATCTAATTTTATAAGAAAAGAACAACCAAACAATATAGTTACTGGGCAATGGCTTTAACATCGTTTGCACCTACATCAGTTTTGGTTAGCCAAATTCATAATCTATCTTGTAAAACTATAGAGAAAGAACAACCAAATAATATAGTTACTTGGTGCAGTAACTTTAAACGTACAACAAGTCAAGTAGCTTGAATACATTATCCAAAGGACATACAAACGGTTGTCTCGTCATCGACCCTACCAGAACTCCGGGATGCGGAAACCATAATCGATCCAACCTGCACCACAGCAGAGGCATAACCTAAAGTTTGTAAATTAGTAGATGCATCACACTAGAATTTATGAATAGAGCAACAAACTTGATATAAAACCTGACATAAGATTAAAATGTACATGATTGCTCACCGATGTACGATTTAAAACCGATGCCATAGCAAGCTAGGGCAGTCCTTATTTGCTTCATATACAATCACTTCGTGTACAAATTAGAAACTTGAATTGGCAAAGACTTTAACAAACTTGCTTTTTTTTTTTTTGAACGGCGATTATTGGTGTTCAATTGTTTTAAAGAAAATCATGTCATCTCCAAGGATCGAACCCATGACCTCTCCCTATCCCATGACACAAAGTACATGGGGAGAACCATTAGACTATGCCCGCAAGTTAAACTTTAACATACTTGATAATTAATAAGAGTGAAATGTGTTTCAAGATTATGCTCTCCATCGAGTAATAAGCTTTTCAGAATAGATTGCTTGAATGTTAATGTTGAAAATACAAATATAATAAGTAAATGAAAAATCCCGGGATACGTAAACCTAACAAGTACCTGGTGAATCGTAATACTGGTGATCATAGAAAACCATAGCTTTATTAGATCAATACCTTCTAGAACGTGATATCTCAACTACTGGAACTAACTTCCTATTTGTGTGAGTTTAGTTGGTAGATGAGTTGGGACATTAAGTTGTGCAATTTCTGTGGAAGTAGCCATGAAGACAGACTGGATGATATTGATTTTGGAGATTCAAGCCTTTTTTGCTCTTGATACCATAACAAGGATTTTGGAATAATATAAATTGTATATCAATTGAATGAATGGTACATGAGTATATATAATACATCGTACATGTAACAGAGTACAACAACTATACTATAAAATTGGATCATAAGCTAGCTGGTGTTGACCACACAAATAGGAAGTTAGTTCCAGTAGTTGAGATATCACGTTCTAGAAGGTATTGATCTAATAAGCTTCACGTAACCGATGAAGCTTTCCTTTGGTTCCCGCGTATTGGAATGTAGTGTGTGCAGCGTATGGTTCCAATCTGAGTTGTTAATACATGGCCTGAAATTGCAACATCATGACTTAAAAGATGGTAGCTAGATAATTATACCTAGCAATTGGCAATTGAGACACATTCTCTCAAATTAGGGTCAAATGAGCAAAGTTTTCGGGTCAAATGGGTTTGAAAAAAAAAATAGGGATGACAATGTAAACTAAAACTTAAAAAAATGTCCAATGAGTTTTTCTCCATTCTGTTGGGTCTTGTACAAAATATAAATGAATAGACCAAATGGGTATCAAATTCTGAGTTCAATAAATAGAGACAGTCAATAAATAGAGATAAGTCTAATGAGTCTTGTGAATGGGTTAAATGGATCGAGCATAACAAGCTTCATCCATCAATCATTTATGAAAGCGTTAATCGTTATATCAATTATTATTATTATTATTATTATTATTATTATTATTATTATTATTATTATTATTATTATTATATTATGTATATTAATATTTTTTTATATATGTAATTCATATTCATATTAATATTAATAATAAATAATTAATAATAACTAAAACAACAAAAAAAAAAAAATGTAAAAAATCAAATGTAAAAGTATATGACCTGTTTGGATCTATTTGAACCATTACCCGTTTCGACCTGTTACCTAAACCGACCCAACCTGACCTGTTTGGACCCGTTTAAACTTTTTACCCGTTTGACCCATGACCCATTTCAACCGAAAACCGTTTTGACCCGTTACCCAATCCGACCCAGCCTCACCCGTTTGCCCCGTTCGCCAGGTATATAGATAACTAACTGAAAATTAAAGTTGCACATATTCAACTTCACCATTATATTGACTGAATGTATCGAACTAAAGAGGATTTCTATTGTATGCCAAAATTTGCTATTATATGTAGCTAGTGACCTTTTCATCAAATGACCAGACTTTTGAAGGATATGAAAGCCACATACCATGCCACATCATAATTCATAACTGGTGTCAATCCATCGATTTACATGTTATAAGCAATGTTGGAAAAGACGCGAGACGGAGACGAGTCGGTCAAGATCTTGAAAGGTCAAGACAAGTTAAGATAGGCATTGACCAACGTTGACTTATAAATATAAATATTTTATATATAATTAATTTATAGATAAGTACGTATCATTTGCCCTCTCTATTTCGTTCTTATGAGCTCTTCGGGCCGGAGGTCCTTTAAAAAGCAATCTCTTTTGCGCTAGAGTAGAGGGAGGGACGACCTTATCTAGGCGCGGGTTCTATACCCGCGGGTTCTATACCCGCGGGTGGAGTAGTGACTTCATTCTAATCTAGGGTACGAGGAATGATTGTCTACACTCACCTCCCCCATACCCCACTTTCGTTGGATTGGGTATTGTTGTTGTTGTTGTAATTTATAGATAAGATAATGTGGTGTTAGTTTAAATAATATAATAATATAGGTTTTCTATAATTATAATGTATTTATTAATTTATCTTTTAGAGATACTATGTAAGTCGGAGTTTCTCCCAGAATTTTTATATGGGCATGAGATTTTTATTTACACCAGAACAAAACTAGACAAGAAGTCGACTTTTGACCGACGTTGACCGATTTAGACCCGGCTTTTGACCGACTTATTAAACGTTTTTTTACGAATCGGGATGGGCTAGTCACCAAATCGCTGCAAACGCGTTTGCAACCATGGTTATAGGAGGTAAAACACATACAATATCAAGTGTTGGGAAGTTATGAGTATGACATAAAAGTTCGATACATGCAAGTTGGATACATTATGGTGTAATCAACCCGTAACTGAAAGTGCATGTAATGATACTAAAAATAATTAAAAAGGAGATTAATAAAAGGTTAATTCAACTCTTACTTGAACAAAGTAAGTATGGCCACTACAGAATATACTTGCAGGCATTCCATTCTTTTGCCAAATTTTTACAGAATCTGTTGGCCACCAGTGGAAAATACCTATATTGTACGCACCTCCAACTGTGCGGTTCAAAAATGTTAAAATGTCAGGATAAATGGTTCGGAAAAGGCCGTTTTTTTTGGTAAGCGAGGAAACTCTCATATGAACGAGCACATTGGCTCCTCCATAGAAGGCAAAACCTCGGGTAATCAAGCCCCCCGAGCCGCCGAGCGCAAGACCTGGTACCAGGTGAATTGCGCATTATGCGTACCCTCATTTTGCACTTTTTGAACATTTCTTGGTCAATTTTACACCAAGTTAGGCATTTTGCCTTGAGTGTACACTTTGGCACAGGAAAACAACTTTTAAGCCCCAACGATCATCAAAACCGAATAAAATGAGGTCGATATTGCGTAATAAATATATCTAAATGGAGCGATATCACTCACCAACCTTTGTGTTGACACTTTTAAGCATGTTTATTCTCAGGTTCCTAGAAGTCTTCCGCTGTTTGCTGATATGTTATACAAGCTATGTGCATGGAGTCATACATGCTTTATTCGAGAAAACGTTGCATTCACAAAATCATCACCATGTATCTTATTTTGACTGCATTGTCAACGGATGTAGTATTGTAAACTATTATTTACGGTGATTGTCTATATGTAGAAATCATCAAACGTCAAAAGCCTTGGAATTTGATATTCATTTATGGTGTGCCTTTTTAAAAGAATGCAATGTTTACAAAACGTATCATGTAGAGGTCAGTACCTCACTGTGAAATCGATGAATGATGTATTCATCCAAATGGATTTGGACAGGTCATCACAGTGTGCAGGTTGGAATGAAATTTGAAGGAAAAGTTGAGCACATTTAGTATTTATAACTTATATTGTGCCTCTCTGTACAGTTTTTAAAGTTGATCTACAAACGTTTAGCGTAACCTCAGATGCCAAATGCATTACTATTTGCTATATTACTGTATCTATCATTATGATTATCTTCTGTTATGTAACTGTTGAAACTGAGTTTGTGTATATATATTGGCTATTAAAAATATTCCAAACACGCAGTTACGCGCGTACCGGGCCTCTTACTAGTTGTTTATATATTGTTTATTGTTTTCAAATAATTTGGCAGTGTGTATTTTCGAACAATATTATTGCTACATTAAATTTTATTTTATATTAGTATAATGAAATGTATTATCACACACTTAGTTTTAGATTTATTTAAAATGTCATTTATGTCATTAGATATTAAATTAAATTTTATTACTTTTAAAGGATGTCCTTTTTGGTAAATTTACATGTTAAGTTACTGATAAATTTGATTTGTCCAAACACTCAGAAACTGATTATCTAATTATAACGATTTCAAAATGCATAATCACATCCAAACACCATTTATCAAAATTACGTTTTGCAACATCTGATTTTCTGATTATGATTATTTAAAACACATAATAAATTTTTGAAACGCAAATTCAAACACCCCTTAATCATGTAAGACAATATTAACACATGGGTTATATGCTAAGACTTTTTTTAATGGTGCCGGGGGTGATGGGGGTGATGGAGGTTTTTGTGGTGTATAGTACTGAGGTGGCAAATGTGATGGGGGTGATGGAGTTTGTAATGGTATGCGTGATGGGGTGTGATGGGTTAGATTGATCCCACATTTTTATTTGTTGTTTCATTTTTTAGTTAAATTATTGCATTATTTATTTATTTTTACTTTATTATTGTAATTAAATTAATAATTAGTTATGTAAAATATCACTATATATAATTTAAATACATAAATTAATCACTTGTTATTAAATGTTAATAAATAAAAGTTTAAAACTTTTTATATACATACATACATACATAGTTCAGGGACTAAATTTGTAATTTGACTAATTTCAACATATGGCATCTTCATCTTTCAGATCTAGACTAATGTCTGCAACTATTTTCTTGATAAAAATCTTCAATTATTTTTCTTTCCATTAAATCGAAATTAAATTAAGCAAATTGTAAGAATTCTTGTTCACATGAAAAGCCCCAATCCACTTGGCTCCATCTCATTCGCTATACACTACAAACATGCTCGGTGATGGAAGCTTCGCGCCGGAGGAAAATTGCCACCATCACGCCCCACTACGGCGCGATGGTGGAGTTTTTCAGGTGATCACGCGGCGTTAAAAAGAGTCTAAATTATATAGATCATCGCTGTATTTGTGTATGTATAAATGGAAAATCACGTTTTTTTATTTATATAAAAATGGACAATATACTTTTGACTTTTGGAAATTTTAAGGGTCCAGGATCTATGGTTTTGCTAAAGCGTACGGAACTACAGATAATATACGTACATACTATGTACATATACAAAACGCTTTAAAGGCACATTGAGTGATTAGCATTAAACTCTTTATTCTCCTATTTGACTTTATTTAATCATTACCAATTTTTTAATCGCTATGAACTTGTTTCGGTCTTTATTTAGTTAAGCTTGGTTGTTCTCGTGACTTTGTATATGCTTTTGTTGTGGTTTCATTTATTGATAAACTCCTTAATTTATTTATACTAGTGAATAAGACCCGTGCGTTCCACGTTTCGAGTCACGTTTCAATATTTTGGTATTCATGCTTTAAGTGGGGGCATGATCGGGTTTGCTAAGCTGATCCATGCACGAGTTTTGTTATTGAACAAACAACGGTATGATCAGAATAATCACACCGAAATAACCAACAAACTCTTGAATTATACCAAATACTTTTACAGATTGAATCTCAAAAGAAACTGAACCAAAATATGAATACAGATAATTGAATGAATAAAACCCTAGATTCTTATGTTTATATACACACAAGCTATGACTAAATGACTAAGGGACCCTTGGACTTTAAAACTTCTGAAAAATGACACTTTTGGTCCCTGTACATGTGTATATGCAGTGATACGGATACCTAATTCCAACTATGTCCTATCTGTGTATGAATTAACCTGAACCCCACACCATGTGTGTAATTCATGACTAACTCATACATGATCCACAAAGGAATTAGGCCTTCAACCCTTGAAAGGTGAAATAGAAATGCAGCAGCAGGATCAGCAACATCCAATGCAACATTGAACAGCTTCAACCTGCAGGACTCAACCAAACAACTATAAGCTAAGCTACAAGCAGAATATTAAGATTGTTAGTTTAACACCCCCCCATCTTATTATTTGAACAAATTCAAAAGGCCCATTTGATTGCAAATCTTTTCATGTTGTGGACCATTGATGCCTTTAGTAAATAGGTCTGAAGTGTTATTTGCAGACTATTTTCTCAACCTGAATAATACCCAAAGACAGTTTCTCTCTTACAAAGTGTAAGTCAATTTCAAAATGTTTTGTTTTTTCATGAAACACAAGATTAGATGCTATGTTTATAGCAGCTTTATTATCAACAAAGATTTTGACTGGTATAACAGAGTTGTGTTTAAATTCATCAAGTAGCTTCAGAATCCCTATGTGAAATGTCCCATTCATATCAATTATAAACGTTTCATATTACTTGGTTTCGTTGCGAGGTTTTGACCTCTATATGAGACGTTTTTCAAAGACTGCATTCGATTTTTAAAACAAACCATAACCTTTACTTTATCGATAAAGGTTTAAAAGGTATATCGTAGATTACCAAATAATGGTAATCTAAAGTACAACGTTTACATACGACCATTACATAATGGGTTACGATAATATATTACAACAATTTATTTTTCGAATGCAGTTTTTCTTTAAACATTATCATACAAGCATGCTGACTCCGAATCTTGTCCTTAATTTAGCATGCAACAGCGAAAGCTCTTAATAATCACCTGAGAATAAACATGCTTAAAACGTCAACAAAAATGTTGGTGAGTTATAGGTTTAGCCTATATGTATATCAATTTGTAATAATAGACCACAAGATTTCACTTTTCATAAACATCCATCTCATATCAGGCATTTCACAAACTGCATAGAGATAAAAATCATTCATATGGTGAACAGCTGGTAATCGACCTTAACAAGATGCATATAGAATATCCCCATCATTCCGGGACTCCCTTCGAACATGATAAATTCGAAGTACTAAAGCATCCGGTACTTTGGATGGGGCTTGTTGGGCCCAATAGATCTATCTTTAGGATTCGCGTCAATTAGGGTGTATGTTCCCTAATTCTTAGATTACCAGACTAAAAAGGGGCATATTCGGTTTAATAATTCAACCATAGAATGTAGTTTCACGTACTTGTGTCTATTTTGTAAAACATTTATAAAACTGCATGTATTCTCATCCCAAAAATATTAAATTTTAAAAGTGGGACTATAACTCACTTTCACAGATTATCAATTCGTCTAGAATTAGACTTGGCCACGGGTCGATTCATGAACCTATAACAAATATATACATATATATCCAAGTATGATCGAAATATATTCATACCATATTTTATTATGTTTTAACGATTTAAGTTTGTTAAGTTGACAGTCCAATGTTAGTAGTCCATAATTAATTGTCCACAGTTAGTAGTACAGAAATAAATCAGTATATATATATTTTCTCGAATCAATTCACGACCCAGTGTATACAAGTCTCAGACTCGATCACAACTCAAAGTATATATATTATTTTGGAATCAACCTCAACCCTGTATAGCTAACTCGATCATTACCGCATATAGAGTGTCTATGGTTATTCCAAATAATATATATAGATGACGTCGATATGATATGTCAAAACATTGTATACGTGTCTATGGTCTATCAAGATTACATAATATATGTTAGAATACATGTATAATACAATATAAGTTAGTTAAGTTATGGTTAGTATAGATTTGTTACAAAGTTTCACGTAGCTAAAATAAACAAAAGTATCCAATTTTATTTTACCCATAACTTCTTCGTTTTAAATCCGTTTTGAGTGAATCCAATTGATATGGTTTCATATTGAACCAAATATTAATAATCTAAATAGAAAAAGTATAAGTTTATAGTCGGAAATATAAGTTACAAGTCGTTTTTGAAAGAGATTATCATTTCCGTCGAAAGAACGACATCTTGATGACCATTTTGAAAAACATACTTCCACTTTGAGTTCAACCATGATTTTTGGATATAGTTTCATGTTCATATGAAATATCATTTTCTCAGAAGAACAACTTTTAAATCAAATTTTATCATAGTTTTTATTTATCTAACCCAAAACAGCCCCCGGTTTTACTACAACGGCGTATGTCCGGTTTTACGGTGTTCTTCGTGTTTCCAGGTTTTAAATCATTAAGTTAGCATATCATATAGATATAGAACATGTGTTTAGTTGATTTTAAAAGTTAAGTTAGAAGGATTTACTTTGTTTGCAAACAAGTTCAGAATTAACTAAACTATGTTATAGTGATTACAAGTTTAAATCTTTGAATAAGATAGATAGATATATGAATCGAATGATGTTATGAACATCATTACTACCTCAAGTATAGTAGGTAAACCTACTGGAAATGACAAGAAATGATCTAGAGCTTTAAAGGATCTTGGATGGCTTGAAAGTTCTTGAAGTAGAATCATGACACGAAAATAAGTTCAAGTGAGTTTACTACTCGAATTAAGATTGTTATAGTTATAGAAATTGAATCAAAGTTTGAATATGAGTATTAACTTAAATTAGAAAGATAACCTACTGTAAATAACAAAGATTTCTTGAGATTGGATAATCACTTGAAATGGATTTGCAAGGTTGGAAGTAAGCTAGTAAACTTGAAAGTGTTCTTGATGTGTTCTTGAGTTGTTGTTTTGTAAGTTGGTTTATGTATGGATTTATGAGCTAGATTGATGTAGATTCTGATGAAGATGATGAAGAACACTTAGAACATCAAGAGAGAATTTGAGAGAGATGTGTCGGATGCAGAAAAGTTGGAATGAATATGTGTTTGTGGTGGGTGAAAGAAAACGTGAATATGGAGTCAAGATATAGGCTCCATTAGTTTGATTTTTAGTGTAATCATTCATGATAGTTGCCAAATGATGGTTTCCACATGTTTGATGACTCATTAAGGCTGCTATGGAGCTGATCATTGAATGTATATATAACAACCCTCACTTTTCGACTTCCGATTTTACTAAAATACCTAGAGTTGTTATATACGAATAAATTTAACGTTGACCGAATAAACGTACAATTAAAATAAATAATATAATTATAAATATTATAAATATTATAAATAACGTTATGTAATATAATATAACATAATTACATCAATGAATATATATAATATTTATATTACTTTTGTCATTTAGTTAATAGAATATATAATTAACTAAATAATAATAAATAATATTATAACATTTATAAAACTAATAAAAACTATAAAGTAATAATCATAAATTTTAATTTTAATTATAAAAACCGAATATAATAATAATTTTTATATAAAATTCTTATTTAATAATTAAACAAAAATAGAAATAAAATGTTAAATGTTAAATGTTCTTAGAAATGTATTAAATGATTTTTAGAATTAAAAAAAAAAGAAAATCAAAACTAGATCTACTTTTAATAAATAAATACAAAGATACAAACTACTTTTTCTTATTTTAACTTTTAAGATTTATTTTTAATAAAAATACAAACTACTTTTTCTTATTTTAACTTTTAAGATCTACTTTTAATAAAAATACAAACTAATTTTTCTTATTTTAACTTTTAAGATTTACTTTTAATAAAAATACAAACTACTTTTTCTTATTTTAACTTTTAAGATCTACTTTTAATAAAGATATAAACTACTTTTTCTTATTTTAACTTTTAAGATTTACTTTTAATAAAAATATAAACTACTTTTTCTTATTTTAGCTTTTAAGATCTACTTTTAATAAATAAATACAAAGATACAAACTACTTTTTCTTATTTTAACTTTTAAGATTTACTTTTAATAAAAATACAAACTACTTTTTCTTATTTTAACTTTTAAGATCTACTTTTAATAAATAAATACAAAGATACAAACTACTTTTTCATATTTTAACTTTTAGATCTACTTTTAATAAATAAAAAAAGATAAAAATTACTTTTTCTTATTTTAATTAGTAACATGCCAAAAATGACTAGACATGTATATTTTTTTTAAACCCATTTGCAAATTAACTAGGAATTTTTTTATTTTTTATTATTTCTTTATCCATTTTTCCAACTATAAATACTACACTCAATCTTCACAAATTTTACCAGAAATTTTTTTTGAGAACCTTCAAAATCCTCTAGAGAAATATTGTAAGTTCTCTACATTTTTTATTTTATTTTATACATTTTTATTTATTTTATTGTACTAGCCGATAATAATTATAGAAAATATGAAACAATTATAACAAAATAAAGTAAACACTTGATAATTAGTATTAACTATTATGTTAGATATAAAAATTATTTTCATGAATTATATGTACGGATTTAATATTTTTTATTTAAAAATGAATTTAAGAATATATATATCATATACGGATTATATATATATAACAAAATAAATCAACATAAAATATTGTAGATACTTAAAATGTGTAAAGATAATTTTCGCAGGTCATATATAACATAAAAGTAATTGTAGAATCGAAATTGTAATTTATTTACTATTTTATATATTTATTCTCTAAATTTTTATCGGTAACTATTATATATATGTATATAAAAATAGAATTAATTGGTGTAAACTATTTGGAACTGTAAGAATGAATAGAAAATAGTTAGAAACTCTTAAGAAAGTTATAAAAATGATTTTTTAGAATTTTTGGATTATTATTTATAATTAATTTTGATTATATATTAAAAGATATAAAAATTCATAATAAATATGTTTATCAGCAATAAAAATACATAAATAATTTTTTCAGTTTATTAAACATATAGAAGCCTGAGAAAATTATAAACTAATTTACTTAAGTCGATTTGGTATTTATTACATAATTAATTTTGATTTAATGTAAACTAAGAACAATATTAGAAATAAATACTAAAACTTGATAAAAATATTTTATAAAATTTTCGTATGTTTATTAAGATTAGTAAATACTGAGAAAAATATAAAATATAATTTTAAACTCATTTACCTATTTTTTTGTATTTTAAGTATTAAACGATTATTGAAAATAATAATTAATACATAAAAAAATAGTAATATTGTATAGATTATTTTATAAAATTTTGTACAAATTATCTACTAATTTGAAGTCAATAAAATATTAATTAGAATTATTAGATGATTTATTGATATATAAATTTGAATTTAGATAATTTATATATATAAATTTCGATATATATAATAAATATAAGATTTATATTAATCATATAATAGTATATAAATTTAAGATCTGTAATAAATATGTAAGATATAATTATTATATATTTAACCTATCTACATAATTAAACTTATAATACTTTGTTATAAGATTAATTTTAAAATAAATTAATAATGATAATACATTAATAATATTAAATATATTCAAACTTAATATAATATATATTTACTGTATAAGTAAATTATATCAATGTGTCGTATTTATATACGCACATAACGTGAAGGTTATACTCTAAAGATAACGTGCACTATATACAAACTTCATCGCTACTTACAGTCGTAAGTGAATGATGTCTAGGTTGCCATTTGTGGGTAAGCTTGTGGATCTCGAATGCCATGACTTAGATTCTGGTCAAGAGTCCTGAGCCCCCGGTTACATCTGGTCATTCCTGACTTATTTGATAGCAACGAAGTTTGAGTAAAGTAGTACAACGTCTTACTAATGAATATAACCTGAACTTATAAACTTTCCATAAGTTGAAACCTTCCTATTTTAGACTGTCACTATTAATATAATTCATTATATTAATAAACATACATTTGGTCTATTAGACATTTACTGATCGAACGTTATACCTCTAGGTTGATATCCCGGTCACTTACTTGCTTTACTTTCCTTTCTTGCGTGGAATACTTCAACTGCTATTTAAGGTGATTTTCATAGCCCCACTTTTACTATTTATTAAACTGTTTATAACTTTTGGGGTGAGACACATGCTTGCTTTATAACTATTTTACGTTTAGACACAAGTACTCAAATGTTATTATGTTGTCATGCTTTGATTCATGCAAATCCTCACCGTAATATCGTCAATTGCTGCGTATAAAAGGCAAACTTAATTATTGTGAATAGGTCTATTGAGAGTAACGTCTCTAACCATTTGACCGTTGGTCTTTGGTTGCATAATAATGATTCAACGACACTGAATAACAAGGTGTCACGAGGTAACTTTTGTTTAGTCGCGATATTACAAACTTCAGCAACACTTTTAGATTGATATGTTTGGTATCAATCAACTTTAAACTAAATCTTGTGGTCTAATGCATATTATATAAACCTATGAATTTCACTCAACCTTTTTGGTTGACACTTTAAGCATGTTTTGTCTCAGGTGACGAATAAGATGATTGCCATGAGTGCTACTTGATGAATTGAATGCTGCTACATGGAGTCTTCATTTCATTACATTTACTTTGTATTAAGACTATTATTATTATTTCAGTTTGAATTTGATGTAAAACTTTTAATGCTTCTACTGTTTTATTAATAAATGTTTTATTCAAAACGTCTCATTTAAAGTCGTTCTCGTTTATACAACTGTGTTATGATATGAATGGTCACAAATACCCCTGACCCTATTTGGGGGTGTGTCAGAGTGGTATCAGAGCAGAGTTGTTGTAGAGAACTATGATTGCATTTTATGTATGCCTTATACAATTAGGTACCTTAGCAATGTAGGACTACAACTTTCCTTGACCATAGTGCCTTTAATTGTTGCCTTTAATTGTTAAATGCTACACTATACTTTAGAAACTTTACTTATCTTAAAATGCCAAGCCAATCTAAAAATTTTTCTAAGTACTATCCAATTACGCCACCGCATTTAAATGCGACACCATGATTTCTGAAATTCTTGACATTCCTATGTCATCTATCATGGTTTTGTGTATTACATATGTATTACATGAAATATTATCCATGATTTTTAAAACTCCTATATTTGTTACTACTCACACTCAAACGTATGTAACTCCCTGTTATATCACGTACCTATATGCCTTATGCCTTTATGCATCGGTTTGCGAACCGGAAAATGTCATTGGGTTATCACAGTATACGAATTGAAAGTCTTTAATCAAAAGATTATTAGATTACATACTTATCACTTTATGATCTCGACACATCATATCTTATTATATCTTATCGTATCTATCCCAATAGACTTTATCTAACACTTTTTCCTAAATTCCATCCGTAAATTACGGAAATCTTTTTGCTATATACACGTATTCAAGGAGACAGATATATCATCCAGTATTCAACACTAATATCATATCGAAACCCTTATCCGATCACATAATATGGATTTCTCATCTGATTCCTCAAGCTCCAATGGTAGCGTAACCGGAATGAACCAACCAATCAGCCATCATCTATTTTGGATGAATTGAGGATGGGTTCATAGTAAACTTAATCAATGGAGACAAGAAGAAGGTGATCCCTTCCACCAACCGAATTCACCTCTTGGTGAAGAACCTGAAGCACTTACCGGCGAACCCGTTCGAAACACTATTTTCACCCTCATTTCCAGGATATCCAGTCACGAATATATAATATCTAAAATTCTAGATCTTATTCATCCCCTTGTCCGAACTGCCAATCATCCCGGAATAGTAGAAGAAGTCAATGAGCTTCGCGCTCGAGTGGTGGCTCTGGAGAATATGGTGCGAATTCTACAAGCATCAGCAGCACCAGCGGCATAACCAGCACCACCAGTACCATCAGCATCACCACCAACAACATCAGCTTCACCAACAACAACATCCGCATCTCACACCTCAACATCACACTCAGTATCTCGGATATCAACATCATACGCCCCATAGATACTAAGGAATATTAGTAATAATGAGTTAAGATGTATTGACTCATTCTTCCTGAAGAATTATATATGTATACTTTATATATATATAGTTTGAAACAATAATAAACCTTTTCATACTAAGCTATTACGTGTGAATCTTAACTAGTATGTACTACTTGGTTAATTCATATCACTAATATGCTATGATGTACCTCCTTCGTTAATGACTTAACAATCATTAATCACTGCTTCAGCACAATAAACTCCATTTCATAATAAACTAAGTGTATTATTCAAATACATGTTTGATTGTATACTTTCATTTTCGATGTACTCGAAACTTTTTAGAAAACATCATTCGTGTCTTGCGAATTTCACAAGAATTCCACGAGCACCAACTTCATATACCGAAGTATATCAACAATAATGAACGATGAAGTATTGATTCATAACTTCATTAGTGAAATATTCCGCAACAAATATGAAATCTCTAAGGTTTTGGAGATTATTTATTCTCGTTTCAACCGTAAATCAAATGAGTTTAATCTTATATTAACTCATTAAACCCATGATTACATCTGAAAAATATATATATGAATGTATATCTTCATAAAGATTGTAATTCTTTTGTACAAACTGTTAATTGTGAAAATATTTTAACAGGTAGGTAAAACCCGAGAAATATTTATATCTCACTTTAATATGTTACATTGTACATTCTCCAATTCTGATTCAATAATCAGTAACTATACTACTTACATCCTCATATGTATCCGTTCACCTTTTGCATACAAATTCAATTACATATTCTGACATATCAGAATCCAAGAAAAGCTTTAGCAGATGTTATCTTCCTAAAGATCACTACATTCATGAATTATATTCATTCATATTCTATGATGAATTATCACATCAACCCACCGAAATTATCATTCATTACTTTTGAAATCAACAACGCCTATTCATCAACCATTAGATCCGTTGATGATCACAATCAGCATTTAATCATCTAAAAATGAAATTTCTTGAAACCATCTCAGATTGATAACTGATGATTCAAATATGGCTGCATTAAATGCAGAGGAAACAGCAAAATTGTAGAAGGTCTTAATGGCTAAAAGTTTGATAATAAAGAATGGTACGTTGGAAAAGCTCAAAAGAAAATTTGGAACTGAAAAACGGATTGAGCTAACCATGGAGGAGACCAAGGACAAATACATGGATCAAACCTTATATTCAAAGAATCCAGATAATTCTGGATCCGATGAAATCTTTAGAGAATATCTTGCTCCGAAGTCATGTTAAAAGCTTGCGGGAAATTTTTCTTCATCAACTTTCGAACGTAGAAATTCCAAAATATCATCATAAATATCCTCTATATTTCCCAAGATATCTTCATAACGATTCTTGTCCGCAATTAAGTATCTCTTTGCGATATCTTTATAAAGGAAAACTGTTTTAGTTTCTATATTCTGTAAAATCCAAGTTTAAATTATAAATGTTTTGAAGAAGTGTTGGGAATTGAAGCATGAGTTAGTATAATGTAATGACGTCAGGCTAACGTGATTATATTACAGTAAGTCATGCTAAATTTTAATGGAAGATGATGATTCATAGACTTTATAATCATCATTTGCCATGTTACACGACTCTTACATTCTATTTAACCTCTAAACATATCAAGAAAATATTTTTCTTGATGATTCGGTCATTTCCGGATATTCTGGTAATTTGATAAATCAAATCGTGCTATTACCTTTCCTTTCTACTTTGTATATTATGATAATTCGAAACTTCATACCTACAAATTATGGACCATTACTCGCTTTACTTAGAGTCGAGAAGAAAATAAAAAGGCAAAGAGCTCCGACATATAAGGGAAAATATAAAACCCAATAACGATACCAAAATTACAAACCGTGCATATCAATACGTATTGCAACGTAAAGACACGGGAGAATTAAAAACATTATAACCCCAAGGGCATAGTAGAAGTAAACAGATTCCTCTGGTGGTAAATGAAAAAGAAGGATGACTGCATATATGGTCAATATAATAACAAGTATCAATACGGGATTGAGCATATTAACAAATCTTTTGGAAGTATGAATTTAGGAAGAAAGTATAATGAAGATAATGAAACGGAAGAAGCTAATTTATAACAAAATTTCAGACACAGCAAAAGAGGCAATTCACCGCATTTAACCAAAGAAATTTCAAAATTTCTTAATTACCGGAGAATCAAATCTTATGGATTACGAAGATTTCCTTTAATCCCTTGAATTTCGGAAATCAATCGTGACTATGTCAAAAGTTAAGGCGAACATTTAATTTTCTCACACACTCTTTTACAATAGCTTCGTTTATACGCTTCCTATAATCAAATCGTTTTATCCATATTATTCAGTAGTGATAAAAACTTTATTTTTTTTCAACTTATATTCATCATTACAATATTCTTGTTGTAAACAATGATGATCTCTATCAAACTTCATGACTATAATTTTCTTGAACTACTCTCTGTTTTGTCTACCCTAATATTGTGGCATAAACACTCAAAGTTTTAAATAAGCTCAATACTATTCATAACACATTTCATGTGTTCAGTTTACTAAAATGCTCGTATAGCACCATCATCCCTTTTGAAGATAACCTAGTCAAATGACACTCTTGTTAATCCTTTAGATAACCTCCGCATTAATGATAAAATGCACTTCATAGAGGAACCCATAGAGGTCATGGACCGATCTGCTAAACGCTTAAAACAAAGCACCATACCTATTGTTAAAATCCGTTGGAATTCACGACGTGGTCCCGAGTATACCTGGGAACGTGAAGACCAGATGAAACTAAAATATCCCCGTCTCTTCTCAACCGCTGATGCATCCAAGAAGTCTACCTAAAACTTCGGGACGAAGTTTTTAATAACGGGGAGGTACTATAACAACCCTCACTTTTCGACTTCCGATTTTACTAAAATACCTAGAGTTGTTATATACGAATAAATTTAACGTTGACCGAATAAACGTACGCTTAAAATAAATAATATAATTATAAATATTATAAATAAGGTTATGTTATATAATATAACATAATTACATCAATGAATATATATAATATTTATATTACTTTTGTTATTTAGTTAATAGAATATATAATTAACTAAATAATAAATAATATTATAACATTTATAAAACTAATAAAAACAATAAAGTAATAATCATAAATTTTAATTTTAATTATAAAAACCGAATATAATAATAATTTTTATATAAAATTCTTATTTAATAATTAAACAAAAATAGAAATAAAACGTTAAATGTTTTTAGAAATGTATTAAATGATTTTTAGAATTTAAAAAAAAAATAAAATCAAAACTAGATCTACTTTTAATAAATAAATACAAAGATAAAAACTACTTTTTCTTATTTTAACTTTTAAGATCTACTTTTAATAAAGATACAAACTACTTTTTCTTATTTTAACTTTTAAGATTTAATTTTAATAAAAATACAAACTACTTTTTCTTATTTTAACTTTTAAGATCTACTTTTAATAAAGATACAAACTATTTTTTCTTATTTTAACTTTTAAGATTTACTTTTAATAAAAATACAAACTAATTTTTCTTATTTTAACTTTTAAGATCTACTTTTAATAAAGATACAAACTACTTTTTCTTATTTTAACTTTTAAGATTTACTTTTAATAAAAATATAAACTACTTTTTTTTATTTTAACTTTTAAGATCTACTTTTAATAAATAAATACAAAGATACAAACTACTTTTTCTTATTTTAACTTTTAAGATTTACTTTTAATAAAAATACAAACTACTTTTTTTATTTTAAATTTTAATATCTACTTTTAATAAATAAATACAAAGATACAAACTACTTTTTCTTATTTTAACTTTTAGATCTACTTTTAATAAATAAAAAAAGAAGATAAAAATTACTTTTCCTTATTTTAATTAGTAACATGCCAAAAATGACTAGACATGTATATTTTTTTTTAAAACCCATTTGCAAATTAACTAGGATTTTTTTTATTTTTTTATTATTTCTTTATCCATTTTTCCAACTATAAATACTACACTCAATCTTCACAAATTTTGCCACAAAAAAAATTAGAGAACCTTCAAAATCCTCTGGAGAAATATTGTAAGTTCTCTACGTTTGTTTTTTTATTTTATACATTTTTATTTATTTTATTGTACTAGCCGATATTAATTATAGAAAATATGAAACAATTATAACAAAATCAAGTAAACACTTGATAATTAGTATTAACTATTATGTTAGATATAAAAATTATTTTCATGAATTATATGTACGGATTTAATATTTTTTTATTTAAAAACGAATTTAAGAATATATATATCATATACGGATTATATATATATAACAAAATAAATCAATAGAAAATATTGTAGATACTTAAAATGTGTAAAGATAATTTTCGCAGGTCATATATAACATAAAAGTAATTGTAGAATTGAAATTGTAATTTATTTACTATTTTATATATTTATTCTCTAAATTTTTATCGGTAACTATTATATATATGTATATAAAAATAGAATTAATTGGTGTAAACTATTTGGAACTGTAAGAATGAATAGAAAATAGTTAGGAACTCTTAAGAAAGTTGTAAAAATGATTTTTTAGAATTTTTGGATTATTATTTATAATTAATTTCGATTATATATTAAAAGATATAAAAATTCGTAATAAATATGTTTATCAGCAATAAAAATACATAAATAATTTTTTTCAGTTTATTAAACATATAGAAGCCTGAGAAAATTATAAACTAATTTACTTAAGTCGATTTGGTATTTATTACATAATTAATTTTGATTTAATGTAAACTAAGAACAATATTAGAAATAAATACTAAAACTTGATAAAAAGATTTTATAAAATTTTTGTATGTTTATTAAGATTAGTAGATACTAAGAAAAATATAAAATATAATTTTAAACTCGTTTACCTATTTTTTTGTATTTTATGTATTAAACAATTATTGAAAATAATAATTAATACATAAACAAATAGTAATATTGTATAGATTATTTTATAAAATTTTGTACAAATTATCTACTAATTTGAAGTCAATAAAATATTAATTAGAATTATTAGATGATTTATTGATATATAAATTTGAATTTAGATAATTTATATATATAAATTTCTATATATATAATAAATATAAGATTTATATTAATCAAATAATAGTATATAAATTTAAGATCTGTAATAAATATGTAAGACATAATTATTATATATTTAACCTATCTACATAATTAAACTTATAATACTTTGTTATAAGATTAATTTTAAAATAAATTAATAATGACAATACATTAATAATATTAAATAAATTCAAACTTAATATAATATATATTTACTGTATAAGTAAATTATATCAATGTGTCGTATTTCTATACGCACATAACGTGAAGGTTATACTCTAAAGATAACGTGCACTATATACAAACTTCATCGCTACTTACAGTCGTAAGTGAATGATGTCTAGGTTGCCATTTATGGGTAAGCTTGTGGATCTTGAATGCCATGACTTAGATTCTGATCAAGAGTCCTGGGCCCCCAATTACATCTGGTCATTCCTAACTTATTTGATAGCAACGAAGTTTGAGTAAAGTAGTACAACGTCTTACTAATGAATATAACCTGAACTTATAAACTTTCTATAAGTTGAAACCTTCCTATTTTGGACTGTCACTATTAATATAATTCATTATATTAATAAACATACACTTGGTCTATTAGACATTTACTGATCGAACGTTATACCTTGTGACGATCGCTCCAAATCCATATGGACGAACACGTCATTCATTGATTTCATTGCGAGGTATTTGACCTCTATGTGATACATTTTGTAACATTGTATTCGTTTGAAAAGGTATTTCATAAATGAATATATAAATTCCAGGTTTTTAACATCTGATGATTCCTACGTATAGACAATCACCATTTAAATGGTTTACAATAATACATCTGTTGACAATACAGTCAAAATAAGATACATGGTAATGGTTTGGTGAATGCAAGTTTCTTGTATATAGCATGTATGACTCCAAGCACATATCTTGTATCACGTATAAGCAAACAGCGAAAGACTTCTAGAAACCTGAGAATAAACATGCTTCAAGTGTCAACACAAAGGTTGGTGAGTTCATAGTTTTAATATTACACATAATCCGTATATCAATGTGGATTACAAAAGTTCAGTTGTTTTATTCAAAACGTTTATCTATAGGTTTTACATAAAAGGTGGATCACAAGATTTCAGTTGTTTCATCCGAAACGTTTATCAATCGGTTCTACAAAATTGAGCACCCTGGTAACTAAACTTTAATGTTTATATAATTTGTACCCTTTGTATAATCATCTTAATAATACACGCAAACCAACGTGTACGCTTCTCAAATAGCATACGTCCGTTAAAAGGCTAGTGCTCTAGCTCGGACGGGGATATCAAGCCCTATGGATCCATATACTACTACTCGCGCCCACCAGTTCTTATAACTGGCAGTTAACAGTTACCAAAGCTAAGGGATTTTCGGTTCAAACTCAGTGTAGAATTTAGTATGTACTTGTATCCATTGCGTTTTAAATAAAGTGCATGTATTCTCAGCCCAAAAATATATATTGCAGAAGCAATTAAAAAGGGATCAATGAAACTCACGCATATAAATATTGTATATCGGTTAATAAAGCATTTGCATGTATTCTCAGCCCAAAAATGTAGAGAGTAAAAGGGATCTTATGAAACTCACAGTTTAATATTGATATACAATATTGCAGGAAAGCACGTAGACGCATCGGAGATGATAAACATGAGGTTTGATTCACAAAAATACCCCCGAACATTACCCATAATTTCCTTGGCAATAACTCATATTTTCCTTAGCTCTTTCCCGCTCGAAAACATATTTTGAAATCATTTGGACATTACCTCGTCGTAGTATTTTATGTGTAATACTAATAATACAAATACTACTAATAATAATAAGATTAATAATAATATTAATCTTAATAATAATAATAATAATAATAATAATAATAATAATAATAATAATAATAATAATAATAATAATAATAATATAAATTATAATAATAATACGGAGTAAAAATAAAATGAAAAAAAAAGAATGGAACCAGTCGAGCTTTTATAGGTGTCTCCTGAATTCAGACCCCATGCGATCGCATGGGTTCTGTGCCTATATGCCATGCGATCGCATGGCTGCTCCTGCCAGCTCACATTTGCTTTGTAATTTAGCTCGTCGACATAATTAAATATTAATATAATATATATAATTTAAATAATTAATTATATATTATATTAAATTCACGTGCATAGTTGACTTGTAATTTTTGTTCCGATAAGTCGTACGTCATCACTCGACTTATGTCCCGGTTCTGGTTTTTCGAATGTCCTTTCGTACGCTGAGAAAACTTGCATTTTACGTTTCGTGACACGTACCTTTGTCAAGATATAGCCTTAAGTTATCCATAAACTATACCACTCATAGTATATCTTAAACTTTCGAGTATTTTGGTCATTTACTTCTATAAATCATCGTCTCGTTATTTGTTAAAAATACATTTTAAAATAGTGTTTTACTGTAGCAAAGTTACCGTAGCAAAGTCAAATTTTACTGTAGCAATTCACTGTAGCAAAGTCAATTTCACTGTAGCAAATAGTGATTTTCGAAAACACTGTAGCATTTTGAGTAATGTGGCAATTTGAAAACACTGTAGCAAATTAGTGTTTAACTGGTTCATCTTAAACGCTTTAGTTAACTTATCTAAATATCAATTGAATCAATAAACGAATGTTACTATCGTTTATTATATATATGTATATATCTTTTTAATATACATAAATCAGTTTTTAAATACACATTGGACGTTATTTATAAATAAATTTTAATAATAAATATTTCAACTTATCATATATATTCAAATAGATATTTAAACCAATAAGTTTAATGTACGGTATCAAACAATTAATACATTGTTACCTTTTCATGTTATAGTATATATGTATCTTTTTACATATAATTGTTCGCGAATCGTCGAAAACAACCGAAGGTATTTAAATATATAAAAGTAATTCAAAAATTTTGAGATTCAGTTTTACAGACTTTGCTTATCGTGTCGGAAATGTTAATCATACAAAGATTAAGTTTAAATTTAGTCGAAATTTCTGGGTCATCACAGTACCTACCCGTTAAAGAAATTTCGTCCCGAAATTTGAGTGAGGTCGTCATGGCTAACAATAAAAATGTTTTCATGACGAATATGAGTTGATAAATAGAATTTTATTACCGTTGAGTAATATGGATAAAACAATCCAATTACTCGAAGCGTATAAGAGAAGTTATCGTAATAGAGTGAAATGGAGAATAGAGATGCGTCTTATCTCTTGACGTAGTAACGATTGATTTCCGGAATTTAAGGAATAGAAAATCTTCATTATCTAAATAAGATTTGATTCTTCGGGAATTAAGGAAATTATGATTTCCTTTGATTAAATGCGTAATCTACCTCAATTGCTATGTCTGATATTTCGCTATAAATTGACCTCTTCCGTTTCATTTATTTTCACCACTCCTACTTTCTTTCCCAATTAATACATTCAAAAGATTGTGAAAAATGCTTAATCCAGTTCTGGTTCTTGACCTAATATTGACGTTTGCCACACTCATCCTTCTTTTCCAGCTCCCACCAGAAGAATCTGTTTATTTCTATTATGCTCTAGGGATAGTTGTATTTATCATTCTCCCGTGTCTTTATATTGCTATACGCATTGATATACACGGTTTGTAAATTTATGTGTTTTTATCTGGCTTTTATTTTCCATTATATTTCGGAGCTTCATGCTTTTGTTTTCTCTTCCCGACCTTAAGTCAAGCGGATACTGGTCCAGAATTCGTAGCTATACATTTCAGAATGAACATAGTTAATGTTCTAAGAAGGTAATCGTAATGGCACGATCTTGATTTGTCAAATTACCAGAATATCCGAAAAAGACCGAATCATCAAGAAAATATTTTCTTGATATGTTTAGAGGTTAAATAGAACAAAAGAGTTATGTAACATGGTTCATTATGAGGGTGGGATCTGTGAACCTTTATCACGTTCCATTAGAAACTCAGCATGACTTACTGTAATATAATCACGTTGATCAAGTGTCATTATATTATACTAATTCATGCTTCAGTTCCCAACACTACTTCAAAACATTCAAATTTTAAACTTGAAGGTTTCAGAATTTAGAAACTAAAATAGTTTCTTTTATGATGTAATACAGATAGCGCGAAGAGATGAATGATTTCAGATAAGAATGCTTATGAGAATATCTTCAGAAATATCGAGGATATTTATAATAAAAGATACGATGATATCTTAGAATTTCTAATATCGAAGAATGATGAAGAAAATTTGTTCGTAACGGATTTTGAGTTTGTAGCAAGGTATTCGTTAATGACTTCAGCAGATACTGAATCATTTGTATTCTTTGAAGGCAGGTTTAGTCTTTGTGATTTATCCACAGCCCTCCTTCATACTTTGCTCAATCCGTTTTCCAGTTTCAAACCTTCTCTTTTTCTCAGCTTTACCACCATACTATTCTTTATCATCAAACTTTTGATTGTTAAGGTTGTTTACAGTTTTTGCTGCTTCATCGGCATTGTTCCAATTTCAGAGAACTAGTTTCATAGTTTGGGGTGTTTTTCGGAAACTTCACATTCGAAGTATGTAATTCGAGGAGGTAGACGTTATATGTACACATATAACTGTTGGCATAGACGTGCTGCAAGATTTCAAAATACTGATTGCAAATTCCCGATAGTTGGAACGGCAACTATTGTTACAAGATGTGGATGAGTACATGATAGAGTTTCAATGTATATATAGTGATTTCCGGAGAGATTCAAATAGCAGAGTGACGGAGTCGCTGGTACATTTACTGCTAATATGGTGGAACATAAAAGGTTCCCCAGTAACAAAAACGTATATGCCAAAGTTATAAGTCTGAAAGGTCGTCGTTGACTAGTTGAATGGGTGATAATGCTGGATACTTTTAAAAAGGAATTGCAAGGTTATTTTCAGTAATAATAATGCCGAAGGATTTATCACAGATACGTGTTAAAGTTTTACTTAGGTTTCGAGAGCTTTCCAGATATATGATTATAAGTACAAATCTTTCTTCTCGTAGATATCGTGTAGTTGGTTTGTCTTCTCGTTTGTTCATTAGTTGAAGTGTTTCCAAGAATTTCGATGGGTTTGAATGCAAAATGTAATCATATGATGTCCTAGTACTGTTCTGAATTCAAAGCATGGTTTTCGAAGCATGGTTTTGAAAGATGTAGGAATCTAAGAGTGATGTTTTTCATTTAATCTTGACTTGGATTCTGATCTATCGAAATCAGAATATGAAATTGAATGAAAATGGTTATTCTGCGATGAACAGATACGTATATCTATAGGTTTGAGCAGTATAGTTAATGATTGCTGAATCAGAATTGAAGAATGTATAGTGTAACATATTAATGTGGAATTTATATATTTCTAGGGTATTACCTACCCGTTAAAATATTCTCATCATTAACAGTTTGTACAAAAGGATTTTCAATTACAATCTTTATGAAAATATATGTATGTATATTTCCTTCAGATGTAATATAGATTTAATGAGTTATTAAACTCATTTGGTTTTCGGTTGGAACTAGAAACGAATAATCTCTTCTATATTAAAGATTACATAATCGTCGTAGGATATTTCTCCAATGAAGTTATGAATTAATACTTCATCGTTTATGGTTATTAGTATTCTTCGGTGCCTACGGTGCGTATGAGGTTGATACTCGCGGGACAGATTGTGAGGTTAAGGTTTACGGTGCGGATGTTGTTGTTGGTGGTACTGGTACTGTTGTTGGTTGTGCTGCTGGTTCTGGTGGTGCTACCGGTGCTGCCTGTGATGCCTGCAAATTGTGCATCATATTCTCCAAAGCCACAACTCGAGCGCGAAGCTCGTTAACTTCTTCTATTATTCCGGGATGATTGGCGGTTGGTACGAGTGGATGAATAAAGTTTAAAATTCTAGTTATCATATAATCGTTGCGAAATATCCTGGAAATGAGGGTAAAGATAGTGTTTCGAACGGGTTCGCCGGTAAGTGCCTCAGGTTCCTCACCAAGAGGTGAATTCAGTTGGTGGAAAGGATCACCTTCCTCTTGTCTCCATTGATTAAGTTGATTACGAACCCATCCCCAATTCATCCAGAATTGGTGATGACTGATTGGTTGATTCATTCCGGTTACACTGCTTTCGAAACTCAGGTGGAAATTCATATCGGAATCCGAAGAACTCGAATTACTTGCAGAATTCATCTTACACGGTTAGATAAATAATTTTCGATGTGAAATGATTTTGGGATATCGGATGATATTTTAATTACATAGAATACCTTTATATAGTACAAAGGATCCGTAAATTACGGAGAAACTTTCGGAAACTGTCAAGTAAAGGTAACAGTAACAGATACGCTAAGATATTCATTTTGTCTATACACTAGTCATGCAATCCATGCAATAAGGTGTGTCTAGACTACAAATGATAAGCAGGTAATTTTCCACACAAGGAATGATAAGCAGGTAATTTCTAACAAAAAAATTATAAGCAACAACTTTTATCATGCAGACATGGTCGAAGTCCAGACTCACTAATGTATCCTAACAATAACCGGTTAGACACACTAATGCAAATTCTAGTTCGCTAAGACCAACGCTCTGATACCAACTGTGACGATCGCTCCAAATCCATATGGACGAACACGTCATTCATTGATTTCATTGCGAGGTATTTGACCTCTATGTGATACATTTTGTAACATTGTATTCGTTTGAAAAGGTATTTCATAAATGAATATATAAATTCCAGGTTTTTAACATCTGATGATTGTTACGTATAGACAATCACCATTTAAATGGTTTACAATAATACATCTGTTGACAATACAGTCAAAATAAGATACATGGTAATGGTTTGGTGAATGCAAGTTTCTTGTATATAGCATGTATGACTCCAAGCACATATCTTGTATCACGTATAAGCAAACAGTGGAAGACTTCTAGAAACCTGAGAATAAACATGCTTCAAGTGTCAACACAAAGGTTGGTGAGTTCATAGTTTTAATATTACACATAATCCGTATATCAATGTGGATTACAAAAGTTCAGTTGTTTTATTCAAAACGTTTATCAATAGGTTTTACATAAAAGGTGGATCACAAGATTTCAGTTGTTTCATCCGAAACGTTTATCAATCGGTTCTACAAAATTGAGCACCCTGATAACTAAACTTTAATGTTTATATAATTTGTACCCTTTGTATAATCATCTTAATAATACACGCAAACCAACGTGCACGCTTCTCAAATAGCATACGTCCGTTAAAAGGCTAGTGCTCTAGCTCGGACGGGGATATCAAGCCCTATGGATCCATATACTACTACTCGCGCCCACCAGTTCTTATAACTGGCAGTTAACAGTTACCAAAGCTAAGGGATTTTCGGTTCAAACTCAGTGTAGAATTTAGTATGTACTTGTATCCATTGCGTTTTAAATAAAGTGCATGTATTCTCAGCCCAAAAATATATATTGCAGAAGCAATTAAAAAGGGATCAATGAAACTCACGCATATAAATATTGTATATCGGTTAATAAAGCATTTGCATGTATTCTCAGCCCAAAAATGTAGAGAGTAAAAGGGATCTTATGAAACTCACAGTTTAATATTGATATACAATATTGCAGGAAAGCACGTAGACGCATCGGAGATGATAAACACGAGGTTTGATTCACAAAAATACCCCCGAACATTACCCATAATTTCCTTGGCAATAACTCATATTTTTCTTAGCTCTTTCCCGCTCGAAAACATATTTTGAAATCATTTGGACATTACCTCGTCGTAGTATTTTATGTGTAATACTAATAATACAAATACTACTAATAATAATAAGATTAATAATAATATTAATCTTAATAATAATAATAATAATAATAATAATAATAATAATAATAATAATAATAATAATAATAATAATAATAATAATAATAATAATATAAATTATAATAATAATACGGAGTAAAAATAAAATGAAAAAAAAAGAATGGAACCAGTCGAGCTTTTATAGGTGTCTCCTGAATTCAGACCCCATGCGATCGCATGGGTTCTGTGCCTATATGCCATGCGATCGCATGGCTGCTCCTGCCAGCTCACATTTGCTTTGTAATTTAGCTCGTCGACATAATTAAATATTAATATAATATATATAATTTAAATAATTAATTATATATTATATTAAATTCACGTGCATAGTTGACTTGTAATTTTTGTTCCGATAAGTCGTACGTCATCACTCGACTTATGTCCCGGTTCTGGTTTTTCGAATGTCCTTTCGTACGCTGAGAAAACTTGCATTTTACGTTTCGTGACACGTACCTTTGTCAAGATATAGCCTTAAGTTATCCATAAACTATACCACTCATAGTATATCTTAAACTTTCGAGTATTTTGGTCATTTACTTCTATAAATCATCGTCTCGTTATTTGTTAAAAATACATTTTAAAATAGTATTTTACTGTAGCAAAGTTATCGTAGCAAAGTCAAATTTTACTGTAGCAATTCACTGTAGCAAAGTCAATTTCACTGTAGCAAATAGTGATTTTCGAAAACACTGTAGCATTTTGAGTAATGTGGCAATTTGAAAACACTGTAGCAAATTAGTGTTTAACTGGTTCATCTTAAACGCTTTAGTTAACTTATCTAAATATCAATTGAATCAATAAACGAATGTTACTATCGTTTATTATATATATGTATATATCTTTTTAATATACATAAATCAGTTTTTAAATACACATTGGACGTTATTTATAAATAAATTTTAATAATAAATATTTCAACTTATCATATACATTCAAATAGATATTTAAACCAATAAGTTTAATGTACGGTATCAAACAATTAATACATTGTTACCTTTTCATGTTATAGTATATATGTATCTTTTTACATATAATTGTTCGCGAATCGTCGAAAACAACCGAAGGTATTTAAATATATAAAAGTAATTCAAAAATTTTGAGATTCAGTTTTACAGACTTTGCTTATCGTGTCGGAAATGTTAATCATACAAAGATTAAGTTTAAATTTAGTCGAAATTTCTGGGTCATCACATACCTCTAGGTTGATATCCCGGTCACTTACTTGCTTTACTTTCCTTTCTTGCGTGGAATACTTCAACTGCTATTTAAGGTGATTTTCATAGCCCCACTTTTACTATTTATTAAACTGTTTATAACTTTTGGGGTGAGACACATGCTTGCTTTATAACTGTTTTACGTTTATACACAAGTACTCAAATGTTATTATGTTGTCATGCTTTGATTCATGCAAATCCTCACCGTAATATCGTCAATTGCTGCGTATAAAAGGTAAACTTAATTATTGTGAATAGGCCTATTGAGAGTAACGTCTCTAACCATTTGACCGTTGGTCTTTGGTTACATAATAATAATTCAACGACACTGAATAACAAGGTGTCACGAGGTAACTTTTGTTTAGTCGCGATATTACAAACTTCAGCAACACTTTTAGATTGATATGTTTGGTATCAATCAACTTTAAACTAAATCTTGTGGTCTAATGCATATTATATAAACCTATGAATTTCACTCAACCTTTTTGGTTGACACTTTAAGCATGTTTTGTCTCAGGTGACGAATAAGATGATTGCCATGAGTGCTACTTGATGAATTGAATGCTGCTACATGGAGTCTTCATTTCATTACATTTACTTTGCATTAAGACTATTATTATTATTTCAATTTGAATTTGATGTAAAACTTTTAATGCTTCCGCTATTTTATTAATAAATGTTTTATTCAAAACGTCTCATTTAAAGTCGTTCTCGTTTATACAACTGTGTTATGATATGAATGGTCACAAATATCCCTGACCCTATTTGGGGTGTGACAGTATATACCAATAGTATATACGTCTAGAGGCTGGGTATTGTACGAGTGCGAATACGGATTGAATACGAGTAAATAGTGTTTACTGTAGTAAATAGCATTTACTGTAGCAAATAATATTTTACTGTAGTAAATAGTGTTTTACTTGTACATCTTTGATTTAATTGTATTTCTTCTTATATATATATATATATATATATATATATATATATATAATAAAAACTTACATCATAAAAAAATAAAATGATTACATAATCATCACAAGTTATGACGTTCGTGAATCATCAGGCAAACGGGGTGGTCAATTGTCTACATAAACTCATTTTAATTAATCAAGTCTTAATAAGTTTGATTGCTTAACATGTGTTGATGCATGTTCTGTAAGTCCCTAGACATCTTGCCTACGTTTGTGATTAGTACTTCAGTTTATGGGATACCATGATCGCTCGTTATTATCCTATCCGTGTTTGTATGTGGTTACAGGTACTGCAGGAACGCGATACGGATGTTTGATTATATAAGACTTAGTCAGACATACGAGTGAAGCATCACTCGTACGGCTGACAGGCTCATACGCACGGTTGATGCTGAGCTAAGTCATAATTATAACCTGAATGAGAAGACACGAGTGAGTGATCACCCGTACAGCTGATGAAGCCAACTCGTACGTGTGATGGATGACTCGTACGGGTGAGTCAACAGTAGGGGTATATAAAGTCTTATGTTCTTCATTTTAGGTTAAGCCTCTCTCACACACAATCACTCAGATCTGGTTCACCTGATCCGATTCTCTCTCAACCCAAATCACTCCTGGTAGTGAATAATAGCTCTAGGCATTAATCTAATCACAATCCTTGTTGTGGTTTGACTAATTTAATCCCAAAAAGCTACCCATATTCACTTTGATTGGTTTGATTCACTAATTCCGCCTTTGTGTGAATTAAACCTGTTGATCTCGAAGTTCCTAGTCATGTTTCATCATTGGTATCAGAGCATTGGTTGTGATTTCAACATCATCAAGTGATTTTTGGTGATTAATAGGGTTTATTATTTGGGTTTTTGAGATAAAAGTGATTTTAATTAAAAATAAATCATTTTTACATGTGTAATTGCAATTAGAGAGTGTGTTTATGTTTCTTTTGTGCTAATCCAGCTTTTGGACAAAGTAATTGAGGTTTAACATCAATTTTTAAGGTTTTTGGGTGAATTGAGCTGAACAGAAGTTCACACGAGTGGGTCAAACTTTTTGATCACACGCACGGTTGACCACACGGTTGATCGTTGTGATGCCTCGTACAAAACCATCGTGTACGAATCATCAACAACAGGATCATTACAAGGTCAAACACTATATGCTATTTCAAAATACGTTTGCATTCATGATAAAAGGTGACGTCATAACGAACGTCAAGTGTTTTACAACCGAAGTATGCTTCTATGAACGGAAGCAAAGATAATAGTACGTGACCCTTAGGTCATTACAAATCATAGTTTCAAAAGTATTAAAGTTATGAATGCAAGATAAAAAGTTCATGCGGTGATAACTCTAGAGCAGCGGGTGTCTACAGCAAGACTAGTACACAGCGGAAGCAGCTAACCTTAAGCACCTGAGAAAAACATGCTTAAAAACGTCAACACAAAGGTTGGTGAGCTATAGTTTAAGTATAACAGTATGTAAGGTAGGCCACGAGATTTCAGTGCTACAAAGAGCGTTTCAAAACAGCATGATAAAGTATATGTTAACCGTGGGCACTTGGTAACTAACTTAACGTTTATACCCCCTGAAAGTACACTTGGCAAGTGCGTATGTTTACGAAGTATTGAACACTCGTTAAATGCTAGCGCGACTAGCCCGAGTGGGGATGTCAAACCCTATGGATCCATATCTAAGATTCGCGTTCACCGGTTCAAAAACCAATGACTAAACGTTACCGAGCTAAAGGGAATGTTTATGCCGTTGTATAACCCACACATATATAAATTTTAAGTACTCGTGCCTAGTATGTAAAACGTAAAATGCGCATGTATTCTCAGTTCCCAAAATAGTTAAAGTAAAAAGGGATGCTATAACTCACAATGATAAGTAGAGGTAAAGTATGACTCGGAAAGTAAGCAAGTATGTAGGTTGTCCAAACGGGTCCTCAACCTAAGTCAAATATTACTAAGTCAGTAAATCGTTCCAATAGGTTTATAAGTATGTAAAATAGGTCTTAAAGGTCATCATCATTCATCATCCAACGAAAGGTATAAAGTAAGTTTTGTTCAAGGAAAGAGTTTAAAACAAGGGCTGACTTCGGTCAGTCACCACAGTCTCTACACAAACTGAAAAGAGGTGAGACCAGTGGCCATGGCTCCGTCTATGAGTCCTTTAAGTGTGTTAAAAATCCCAGAAGCAAACTTGTCTTCGTTTGACCGTGGCGATAGTCTAAGTGCGAGTAGGTCAGAATTTTCAGCACAACGTTAAAAGGACATAGGGACGATCGGAGGGCCATAAATCCTAAACCGTAACTTGGATTAAGACGAGTCCTAAATGAAAAATTATCTACTCGAACAGAGATATCTGAAAATCATCTTTACAGTAGCCCAGATCTTACGGGTCAGACACAGAAATAGTAAAACAGTAGGTTCCGGGAGTTCTTGGTACTCGATGCTAATCACGGTTCTCATCCTTGATGCATATAGCTTCAAGTGTACAACTCTTTGATGTGTTTGCATCATCTTGACCAAGGTTTCACCATCATAACACTTGTATAAGTCCAAGACATGTAGCACAACTCATTTAAGTGTTGCAAGTGTTTTGATGAACCAAAGTTACATCAAAGTCTTAGATCCGACACATACATGAACTATAAAAGTAATATTAACCAAGTTTTGACTATTATGACACAAATGTAGGTCTAAGACATGTAGCACAACTCACATAAGAGTTGTATGAAGTTTTATGAACCAAAGTTACATCAAGGTCTTAGATCTAACACATACATGAACTTTAAAACTAATATTAAGTTACAACTTGAAAATAAACTTATAAAATCAAGATCTTAAGTTGTAGAACATAGTTCTTAGTTAGAACTTGAAGATCCTAGACCCAAAAGTCTAGATCTAACATAAGTGTACCAAGTTATAAATAAAGAAAGCTTACTTACATATTCTTGAACTTTGAAAGTTAATTTTAGTTCAAGAAAGTATGAGATCAAGACTAACTTGTAATACTTGATCATTTAAACCAAAAAACATGAAATTAAAGTACATAATATAAAGAAATAAACTATGTAAACAAGTAAATAAGTTCATGGGTTTCATACTTTTAAAGATTCAAGCCTAAGTCTTTGATCTTTAGAAAGTAAACCTTAAGTTTACTTCATGAACACAAGTATGGTTTTTCAACACATGAACTTTAATCCTTTTAAAATTTTAAATGTAGAGCATAAACTAGTAAGTTTAAGCTCTTGTATGTTCTTGTAAATACAAGATAAATGAAGAATCTAACTATAAAGTTTGATTCTTAGTAACATGTAAGTAAATAACTAACAACAAGTAACAATAATCAAAGACAAGTATTTAAACAAGCAAAGATGATGATGAAGATGTATATGAATCGGTTTATACAAAGAAAAGAAGAGAGAAAAGTCTTCAAGTTACTTACAATATTTAGAAAGAATGAGAGAAAGAAATGAGAGAAAATTGAGTGTGTAAGTATGTGTGTGTAAGAGTGAAATGATACTAGTGAAAGCAAGTGACTAAGTAATACAAAAAAAAGAATTTTGAACTCCCTCTCACCCATTGGAGGCCGACGGTTTGTAGGGGGTCAAGGGAAAGGGATTAATCCACTAGGTTCTTGCATGTTAAAGCTTAAAAGGTTGGTTATTTGGTGTATGTGCATGGGAAGAAAAAGTAACTAGATTCCAAGTCTTTAAACTAACTAGTTAAGTCATAAGTAATACTTACATGAAGTGTTGGGCTAATTAAGTCCATTTAAGAAGTAGGGTGGGCTTCTAAGCCCATGTACAAATATAAGGCCCAAGTATGTGTGTAGGTAATAAGTTAAATAAATAAGCCCAAGTCCAAATAAATAATAATTCAATAAAAGCCCAAGTAATTAACTAGTAACTTTAGTTAATTAAAATGATTAATAAAACTTAATCATGAATGCAAATAATACTTGAAAATACTATTCGTGTAATGTACATGTGTCACGAAGACGTTTTGGGCATTTAAAGTCAAGTGTGATCAATCATGGTAACGAGTAAATGTAATAACATACATTCAATAAATCACAAGTATTAATAATAACAATTATTAATAAATAAACGTTGGAAAATCCAAGGTCGTTACAATCATCACTCATGAACTCACACACACGGATTAGCATAACCTTTTGAGGTTAAGTGACTACAGTCTGATCACACGAGTGATCAAACGGTTGATTGTGACACGTACGAGTAATCACACGGGTGATTGTCACTCGCACGGTTTTTACTTGTTTTCGGCTTTGTTGGTTAAGTAGTAACACGTACGCTTGAGTCTCTGACACGTACAGTTGATACTTTCACACGTACGGTTGATACTATCACATGTACGATTGATAACCTGAACCGCACGGTTTACCCTTTGGTAAAGTTTTCAAGATGTTTAATTCAAATGATTACGCGTTGGCCGCACTGTTAGTTCAGAGCATTACGAATATGACTCAATGATTACTCCTTGCTGAGAGTGAATCAGGAAGTGGTACGAAATGTCCGAGGTTACTGAATATGGATAATTATTCTACTTGGAAGTCGAGGTTTAAGATTTGGTCTGATGGTCAGGACACGAAGCTTTGGAAGTACATTGAAACCGAATTTCAATGGCCACATTCACCAGTTACGAATGAGTTGTATACATTACACAACATGCCTTCTGAAGAACGTGAGGAGTATAACTTGGAGAAAAAGATGTACTGTAATTTGACAAGTGCTCTTGATGGTCCGATTTTCCATCAGTTTCTGTGTCATGATAATTCATTCAAGATATGGGAAGCACTTCGTACTTTTAATGAAGGAAATTCATCTTACAGAACTAGAAAAGGTTTAGAACTGAAAGCTGAGTTTGATCATTTTCACTGGCAAGTTGGAGAGTCTATTACAGAATTGGTTGAAAGATATCGTCATTTGCTAGCTGAAATACATAAGCATGATGTAACTATTGAAGAGAAAGACAAAGTGACATGTCTAGCTGGAGCATTACCGTTAGAATGGAATGGTTTTGTATTAAGTATGAAAACTAGTGGAGAATTAGCTACTACTACAGTGAACTCGTTTATTGCAAGACTTCAGGAAGAAGAACTAGAGTTGTTAAACAAAGTCAAGAGGTCTAAACAAGTTCAAGACACCAAAATGTACTGTCCAAATGGTTACACACCGCCTAAGTCGGCTCATGCACCATTTCAAACAGATTTTGCTACTAACAATCAGAATATGTATGGTTTGAATGTTAACAGTGTACCTATTCAACAAACTTCATATCTACCACAAGTTTCACCATGTTCACTCAACAATCAATCATAGCCTACTTCGAATACTACTGAGTCATCTACGCTGATTGCATTAGATGTTCTTTCTGCACTTAAGATCGAAAACGTGAGGAAAGCTGGGAAAGAAAAGATTAGTGAAGATATAGCTTTGCTGTCAAGCCTTGTTAATTCTTATGATAGTTATCTTGATGGTCGCGTAGGTAATATTCATCTAACAACTGAAGATTATCATCAACTTGATAAGAACGAAGCCGAGAAGATGGATATTATGTGGGGTATGGAAAATCTTGTGAGACGTGCTAGAGATTATGTAGAGCGAACTGGGAAACCGATCAGTCTGACCAAGGATACAAAACTGGGTTTTGATATGAATTCTGTTACTTGTTACAAATGTGGAGAATTAGGTCATTTTTCAAGACAGTGCACAAAACAGAAGAAGCAGGGTAATCGTAATCCATTCAAGAATCAAAACTATAGTTCTCAGAGTCATTCAACTAAACGTGAGATCTACATTATTGATAAAGTAAATGAAGCTGATGCAGCTGAAAGTCCAAACAAAGCTTTGGTTGTTATTCATGGAGACGATGAGGATTGGTCTATGAAGTTAAATGTGGCTGACCAGCAACCTAAAGCCAACATGGCAATGATCACCGAAGTAGAAGAAGACTGTGTCTCTAGTCAAAACATAATTGAGAATCTGACTGCTCGTGCTGAAAGAGCTGAAAAATTGTCAAGAACCATTCGAAGAGAGAAGGTTCAGAAGCAAGTTGTGAGCAAATTCAAAAATGCACATGATTCAGTCCCTCGTACACCTGAATCTGGAAGTGTTTCACCGGCATCATTAGAGGACTACTACTTCAACAGTTGGAAGGATAAGTATGGTGATACCTCAGTGTTTGAAGACAATCTAGAAGCAGATCATAGTGGAGAAACATTGGTTAATGCTGATAAGGAATTAGCCGAATGAGGTAGAATGATTGCTGTTGAATTGGAGATGTTAGTTCTTTTGGGTGAAGGTTCAGATCTCGAGAGTGTAAATTCAGAAATTGATGATTCGGACAAGACGTCAGAATCAGAGGTTGAAGATAAAGCTGATCATACTGGGGTAGATCAAACTGAATTTGAAGCATTGAACAAGTAAGCAGTAGACTTATTGAAGATGTGCTTATCAGCTAGTGATCTTGAAAAGGTTTCTGGTTTGACAAAAGCTAAGGATATATGGGATAGACTTGAGCAGAATCATTTGGGTAAAGATGCTGATACTTCAGAGTTTCTTACAGACTCGTCAGAATCAGAAGATGAGCTCGATGATGGAAAGAAGACAGATTTCTTTGCATTTATAGCTGAGACTTCCTCATCAAATAATGCTCAACAGGTATCTTCTGATCCATCTACTGTTATTGAATGTGTTAAAAGTGCTGAATCTAAGGTAACAATAGATAATTTAACTAAGGCATATGCGGAAATGAAAGAAAAATGGCATGCTGACCATGTGACCACTAAGGTTGAAAATGAGTTGAAAGAGCAAATCAAAGTTTATAAATAACAACTTCATGATCTGAAATGTTATAACTTTGATATAAATCAAGCTTTAGTTAAACGTGTTGACACAATAAACGAATTGAAGAAAGAAAATGAATGTGTTAAAGCTAATTTAGAAGCTATGTCAATTAAGATGAAATGTTGGGCAAGTGCGTCACAATAGAATGCATTAATGGTGGAATTAAATGGCACCAAGGGAAAGGGTATTGGTTTAAAGGCCGCAGCTCCACCGTTTCAGAACAAATTTGTTAATGCAAATGTTGTTGATGGACGACCAGAAGACTGTATTCCACCTAGTTATGAGGACTATGTTGAGAAGAAAAAAAAGTGTAGCTCAACTGATAATGCACCTTCTGATGATACCACTGAAGGATCTTTAGATTATGAGGAAGATAAGAAAACTGGTCTATGAGATAAGTCGGAGAAAAGGAAGGTGATAACACCCGATGAACCAATTCGGATTATGAAAAATCCAAAGTTTGCTAATAGAGTGGTTCCACCGGTTACACCTAAACCTGTATCTAAACATGTTCCTAGAAAGAGTTCAAACGATTCTCCTGTGTTTGCAAAAACACAAGATCCCTCTTCCTCTAACTCTAATAATCAATATCAATCTAGAGGATATAGATAATTTTAACAATGTTTTAGTTGTGGTGTGTTTGGACACATTGCTGCTAACTTTCCTACAAGGTATAGAACACCAAGACGTAAGATTGACCTCACATATGATGATCACTTATCACCTCATGTTCACAGAACATGTTCACCTGTTCGTGATGAAGTTCGCACTAGAAGACATACGACAAATGTTGTCTATGGAGACTATAGGAGAAAGAACTTCAATAGGTCAATTTCCTATCTGAAGATTAAGGTTCCTAAGAAGGATACCGAGGCAAGAGTTGCCAAATCAAGTGATTGAGGTAAAGCCTATGAATTTAAGGCACGATCACCTTCGCAAAAAGCTAGTTGTAGGAAATATTTTTCCCGTACCAGACCACGAGTGAATCGCTCTAAAGATGAGCAAAATGTGAAAAACCAGAAGAGCAATGTTGCTTCTTCTAAACTATCTAAGTTTATGGTTTCAGACGATGAGGTTCCACCTGACTCAAATGGGAAATGGATGGAAGTTCAAGCTATGGGTGTTAATGGACAACCTACTGCCGTCCGGGCGTGGGTTCCCATTATCAATTAATTCTTTTAATGTGATATGCAGGGAACCAGGCTACCTGCAAACAACACCTGGATAGTGGATAGCGGTGCTTCGAGACATATGACTGGACAGCTATCTCTTCTCTCGGATGTACACCCAATTAAGGGAGGTTATGTTGCATTTGCTGGAGATAAAGGAGGTCACATTTCAGCTCAAGGTTTGTTGAAGAATGATAAAGTTAGTTTTGACAAAGTAAACTACTGCCAAGAGCTTTCAAACAATTTGTTGTCGGTTTCACAAATCTGTGAAAAATCCTTCAAAGTAGCATTTGATGACAATTTCAGCTACATTTTGAAACCAGAGTTTGTGATTCCTCCAGAAATAATTTTGATGAAGGCTCCTAGACAAGCTGATTTATACATGCTAGATATGAATGTTGCTACTTCAACTACTGAACATCATCAAGCTTTTGTTTCTAAAGTGACTGAACAAGATTCTATTACATGGCACAAACGTATGGGTCATTTAAGTTTTCGGAAGATGAACCATCTGGTTCACAACAATCTTGTAGAATGTGTTGATCTTCGATCTTTTCAGAGTCCAGGAACATGTGTTCCGTGTAAGAAGGGTAAGCAGAGCAAGAAAGCTCATAAGTTGGTGAAGTACAATCCTATCTCTGCTCCACTTGAATTGTTACATATGGATCTTTTCGGTCCAATCCGTTTTGAAAGCATTGATGGAAGTAAGTATTGTCTGGTGGTAACTGATGATTATTCAAGATTCTCTTAGGTAATGTTTTTGAAAGAGAAGTCTGATACGTTTGAGAACTTGAAAGTGCTAATCAATCGATTAGAGACATGTTTTAATTTGAAAGTTAGAAAGATTCGTTGCGATAACGGTACCGAATTCAAGAATCAGTTTCTTGCAGGTTTCTGTATTGAAAAAGGTATCAATATGCAGTTCAGTTCTGCATACGCTCCACAGATGAATGGTGTTGCTGAAAGAAAGAATAGGGTTCTGATTGAAACTGCTAGAACTATGCTAGCTGATTCATCATTACCTGTTCATTTTTGGGGTGAAGCTGTTGCAATTGCTTGTTACACTATGAATCGGGTATTAACTGTTAAACGACTACGTAAAACATGCTATGAGTTATTGCATGGGAGAAAACCTTCGTTGAAGCATCTAGAACCATTTGGTGCCCCGTGTACCATTTTGAAGAGAAAACCAGGAAGTAAGTTTGATTCAAAAGTGGTTACTGGAGTATTTCTCGGTTACAGTTCTCCTAACAAGCGAGTTTTCAACAATGAGACGAGATGTGTTGAAGAATGGTCTGAAGTTGACGTCCAACGGAATTACACTAAGACTGCTACCAAAAGTCATCCTTGGATCTTGATGTGCATAGAGGTGTATACGAAATAGTTATATATTTATTATGAAAAACTATTAAATATGATACAATTTTACACAAGTTATTTATTTATTTATAGAGTGGATATACCTAAACCTTGCTACAACACTTATAGGCAGTGTACCTAATCGTACAGTAGTGTAGTTTTTAGTAAGTCCGGTTCGTTCCACAGGGATCTTAGCCAAGTTTAACGCTATATTTTTAAAACTATATTTGTAAATATATAAATATATATAAGTAGTATTATTATTATAAAAGGGGGTTTTTACCGTTTAATGACCGGTTTGTCGATTTAAAAACTTTAGCCGCAGTTAAAACCTAATGTAAAATATTAAATATATAAAACTTAATTTAAAGCGTAAAGTAAATGACAATAATTAAAGTGCAATAAATTAAAGTGAGATAAATAAAATGACAATAAATAAAATTGGATAATTAAAAAGTACGATAATTAAAATGACAATAAATTTAAGTGCGATAATTAAAAGTGCAATTAAATATGAAATAAAGGAATTATGCTTATTTAAACTTCCGTAATCATGATGTTTGACGTGTTGATTTTAGTTTATTACCATGGGTTAATTGTCCTTTGTCCTGGATTATTCAATATGTCCATCTGGTTTTTGTCCATAACAGTCCATCAGTCATAAATATAAAGTGCGAGTGTCCTCGTCAAATTATTCTTATATCCGAAGTCAAATATTCCAACTAATTGGGGATTTAAACTATTATTACGCCAATTTTGCTTGTATGGAATTCACCCTTGTTTTAATAAGTCCATTAACTATTAATCCATTCCCGTGTCCGGTTAAATGAACGATTATTATTACTTATAAATATCCCGCCCATCGTGTCCGATCGAGTGTATATGGTTATTTGTAGGTACGTCCGATTGTAAATCTTTATATTAAATTAAAAAACTATCATTTAATTAAACAAATATAAAGCCCATTAATAGCCCATAGTCTAATTTCCACAAGTGTCGTTCGTTTGTTCAAACCTCAATTATGGTACAAAGCCCAATTACCCCGTCTTTAATATTTAGCACAACATCATGATTACTTCAAATTAAATAAGCATAATAATAACTTAGCTACGAGACATTAATTTAAAAAGGTTGAACATAACTTACAATGATTAATAATAGCGTAGCGTTACACGGACAGAATTTCGACTTACACCCTTACAACATTCGCTAACATACCCTCATTATTATTAAATTAAAATTAAAATTAAAATTAAAATTAAAATTATAATATATATATATATATATATATATATATATATATATATATTACAGAGAGATAGAGAGGATAGATTTTTTGGTGTATCAAACTCGGTAGATTTCGTGGCCTTTTATAGGCAGATTCTGAAATGACTGCTCCGCTATCGCGAAGCAATTGTGCCTTCTAGCTCCGAGATCGCGAAGGCACGCCTTCCAGCTCACCAACTTTTGGCCGTTTGCTTGTCGACGTTATATTATATAATATAATATATATATAATTTTATATAATTATTTATATATTATATTATATTCTTGTGCATAGTTGACTTGTAATTTTTGGTCCGTTGCGTCGCGCGTTGAGAGTTGACTCTAGTCCCGGTTCCGGATTTTCGAACGCCTTTTCGTACGATTTAATATCTTGTACTTTGCGTTTCACAACTTGCACTCTTGTCATTTTTAGACGTTTCTCATCAATAAATTGAACCACTTTGATTGTACTTTGTACTTTTTAGCTTTTTGGTCATTTGCGTCTTCAATTCGTCGAATCTGTCTTTTGTCTTCACCTTTTATTATTTAAACGAATATTACTTGTAAATAGAACAATTGCAACTAAAAGCTTGTCTTTCTTGAGGGATAATGATATGAAATATATGTTCGTTTTTAGCATTATCAAATATTCCCACACTTGAGCGTTGCTTGTCCTCAAGCAATATAGTCTTGAAATAAAAACACTAGAATCACTTCTTTATTCTTCACACTTTGTACATCAGTGATTTCTATACGGCGGTATGAACAATGGTAGTAACGATGTGGTTTACAGTCCCACATGACTATGAAAATTTAGATCCTTTAAGGAAATTGGATCTTTATGAAAATATTTGATCTTGAAAATTCAATCTAGCTTTTATCCTAGATAAGTTTTCCGGAATAACCCTTCACCGGTGTTTGCAAATTGTTTTTGTGGGTTTGGTGGGTTTCAGATTTGAAAATTTTAGCTCAAAACTTGCGATTTTGTGTCACCCACTTGCTAACCTTGTATTGGGAAAGCAACATGTCCAGTATACTTGCTCCGTATATTACCTTTCGGTAAACTACCGTTCGGTTGTAAAGGAAAGCGTTGAACAAGCAACTGTTAAGGCAATGTCCCGTGACATGCTTTTGATTATGGTCTATATCGTGTCGGATGCAATTACTATCCTTTGTAGGAGCAATAGTAAAGATCACCCTATAGTTTTTCAGTCTGGCACAAGGTCCTGTCTTTGACCATGCTATGCAACCACCGTTCTTACGGTTGACACCCGATTTAGTTCAGGTGACCTAATTAATTCCAGGTGAATTCTTAGGATTTTACGTTCAATGGTAATGAACGCATTGAAAATGGGTTTTCAGAAAATAAATCGGTTTGTAATTTGATCAAAATATTTTCTCGTTCAAGCTCGAGTTTAGATATCATCGAATTCCATGAGTTTGTAATTCTCATTCTTTAAAGTCAATCTCAAGGATTGAGTGATTTTTAATCTTTAAGGAGATTATCCTTTCTGGGGGTCTGATTCATTAGTCTTATCAAGCTAATTTGCACGGCGCCCCCCATTATACGAGACAGATCCTCTCATGGTTAGGATAAGTCTGACCACTTGGCGACCCTGTTTGATGCTGAGGTCCGTGGATTTCCAGCTGATTTTCGAGAAAACTTTTCATGGTTTTTCGTAGACTCTACAACTGGTCTGGACGACAACTTCCTGACCTAAATCAAGAAGCGCGTTTCTTTTTTGAAAGACTTTACTTCCTTTTAATGATGGAATTGATTAATCGTGTAGATCCATCTTTTCTTTCAAATATATTACAATTTACCGGGTAAAACAGTTAATTTTGTCCAAAACAAAAGTATCTTCAATTATTTGTACAAAAATATGTGATATATGTTTTAAATAACTTGGTGAATTTTTCCCACACTTGGCTTTTATTTTCCTTTCTTTGCCTTTTTATTGTCCTCTATTCCATTTTAAATGAATTCTAACATTTTGGGTTGTTTCTCAATTTTATGTCTTTTACGAGGTAACAATAATTTCGGTGTTAACACCTAGTTTTATCGTTCATAAATATGTATAAACATGATTTTGAATTCATTTATTTGAAAATTTTGAAAAATTTTACTAGAATTGGGTAGTCAGTATATAAGACTAGGACTGTTCTTTATTATCAGAGAGCACTAGATTCTAATACAACTATTGCGTTACTAGTATTTTTAATGGTAACCAAGTCTATAAGTTAAAATTTTAAAAATCCGAAAGAATTTAACCCCTTCCCACACTTAAGATCTTGCAATGCCCTCATTTGCAAGAAATCAGTAACAATTTAAATTATTGAGGGTGATTAGCGTAGAAAATTAATTAAATTTTACCAAAGTTTCCAAACATATTGGCGTTTGTTTTAAAAGCAAAGATTTTTGGGTTTTTTAAATGTTTTTGGCATACTTTAATTCAATAAGATTAAAAATAATGATAATAAAAGTTCTCGTCCCTCCCTTGGGTAGAGCAATTTCGGTTCAACGACTTAGTTTTCAACTCACGATGAATTTTAAAAATCATATTTTTAACTTAGTGAAATAAAGTAAAATTTTGTTTTTAAATTCACACCAAACTTTAATTTAAAATGCATAAAATTAAAAATTCATATTATTAAAATTAAAAATTTACACCAAATTTATATTATATTTTTGTTTTTATACATACAAACTTATATTAAAAATATTAATTTTTCAAATAGGTACAAACTTAAATATATTGATTTTAAAAAGTTTACAATAATAATTTAATATTAATTTATTAATTTTAAAAACATGGTAAAAAATAAAATTAAAAATCTTTTTGGTCTTTTATCCCACTTTAATCAATCAAATATTATCAAAAATATACGCCCCTCTTTTCGGTAAAGTAATTTCGGCTATATTATCTAGTTTTACTCCTGATGAATTTCTGAAATATTTTGGGTTGATTGATTAAAGATATTTATACCTTAAGAATAAACGGTAAATTTCGCAGTGATGTAATAAATTTTTGTATGATATCAATAATTTCGGTTACGCATACCTAATTTTATTGAATACCAATTTAATACTTTATAGCGAACGATTCAGCGTTTATTATCAAAAGGTTAAAAATAATAAAAAAAAATAAAAACTGTACATACTTACCTATGAGATAGAATTCTCAGAGACCTGCTTTAGCCGACTCATAAGAGAATCGTGTGATTTGGTTCTCCATAGCTACGTAAGCATAACCACGAATCTTCAATATCTTTTCTTCTGAACATATAAACGGTCCTTCTCTGCATAGAGTAACAAATTCGGTATTTGAATATGTTTGATTATTTGAACATTTACCTTCGTGTGACCATTTTTCGCATTTATAACATCTTTCAAGGTGTCGTGCTCTTCTTTTTGCTGCGGATTTTGATTTTCCTTTTCCAAAATGTATTTTATGATGATCTTTCCTTAGTTCTTTTCTTACTCCGTCACATCTGCTTCTTATTACTGACACCAGGTCACTCGGAACTGTGTCATTATTACGTTTAGTAATCAAAGCGTGTAGCATTAGACCACGATTCAGATCAAAGGAATTCTTCATCTCGTAAAACCAAAAAAAATAAAAATTCAGAATGGGGGAGAAGACTAGTTCTTTAGGGTCTGCTAGGGAAAGACCATTCGGATTCCATTCTCGAAAACTACACAAAAATAGAATATCTAACTCTAACAGAAATACATATTACCCTAAAAAGATTCGAAACTTCCCCACACTTAGTTAGCCGTGGTATCGAAATTGTGATTAACTTCATCTTCAACTTCCATAGGATTATCTATGTAATGTTTAACTCTGTGACCATTAACCTTAAATTCAATCCCATTTGAATTTATTAACTCTACTGTTCCGTACGGGAAAACTCTTTTGACTATGAATGGTCCAGACCATCTTGATTTCAATTTTTCCGGAAATAACTTGAATCGTGAATTGAAAAGAAGAACTATGTCTCCTTCTTTAAATTCTTTTGAACTTCTGATTCTTTTATCATGCCATTTCTTCGTTCTTTCCTTATAGATTAACGAATTTTCATATGCTTCATGTCTTAATTCTTCTAATTCGTTTAATTGACTTAGCCGTAGACGTCCGGTTTCATGCAAATCAAGATTACATGTCTTCAAAGCCCAAAATGCTTTGTGTTCAATTTCTACTGGAAGATGACATGCTTTTCCGTAAACGAGTCTAAAAGGTGTGGTTCCAATTGGAGTTTTGTAGGCTGTTCTAAAAGCCCAGAGTGCATCCTCTAATTTCATGGACCATTCCTTAGGATTTGATCCTACGTTTTAAAGCTCGATTGATATTTTCAACTTGTCCACTTGTCTGTGGATGATAAGCGGTTGAGATTTTATGAGTTACTCCGTATCTTTTGAGAACTTTCTCAAGTTGATTATTACAAAAATGAGTACCCCGATCACTTATTAAAGCTTTCGGTGTTCTGAACCTTGCAAAAAGACGTTTTAAAAAGTTGACTACAACTCGTGCATCGTTAGTTGGGAGAGCTTGTGCTTCCATCCATTTAGATACATAATCAATGGCAACGAGAATGTAGAGATTATTATGAGATTTTGGAAATGGACCCATAAAGTCAATACCCTAAATGTCAAATACTTCACATACTTGAATGACATTTTGTGGCATTTCATCACGTTGACTTATTTTTCTGGCCATTTGACAAGCATCACAGGATTTGCAAAGAAGGTGTGCATCTTTGAAAATGTAGGCCAATAGAATCCAGCATCGTAAACTTTTCTTGCTGTGAGTTGAGGCCCATAATGCCCTCCTGTTGGTCCTGTGTGACAATGGTTTAAGATTTGACTAGCTTCATCTCCGAATACACATCGGCGTATTATTCCATCGGGACAACTTTTAAACAAATGTGGATCTTCCCAGAAATAGTGTTTTATATCACTAAAGAATTTCTTTCGTTTTTGGTACGATAATCCTTTTTCAAGGAATCCACATACTAAGTAGTTTGCATAGTCTGCAAACCATGAAATTTCACTATAATCTATCTTCAATAGATATTCATCAGGAAAGTTATCGTGTATGGCCGATTCATTTAGAACTTCTAATTCGGGATTTTCAAGACGAGAAAGATGATCAGCGGCGAGATTTTATGCTCCCTTTTTATCTCGAATTTCAATACCGAACTCTTGTAAGAGTAAGATCCAACGGATTAATCGTGGTTTGGCATCTTGTTTCGAAAATAGGTATCTAAGAGCAGAATAGTCGGTATAGACCACCGTTTTAGCTAGAACGAGATATGAACGAAATTTGTCAAAAGTAAAGACAATGGCAAGGAGTTCTTTTTCAGTAATTGTATAATTCGTTTGTGCTCCTTGTAACATCTTACTAGCATAATATATAGGTTGAAATCGTTTTTCAATCCTTTGTCCTAAAACGGCTCCCATTGCAAAATCACTTGCATCATACATAAGTTCAAACGGTAGATTCCAATTTGGAGTTATCATGATCGGCGCATTAGTGAGTTTTTCTTTAAGAATATTAAAAGATTTGATGCATTCATCTGAAAAGATGAATGGAGCATCCTTTTCTAGGAGTTTATTCATAGGAGTGGCAATTTTAGAAAAATCTTTTATGAAACGTCGGTAAAAACCGGCATGTCCTAGAAAACTCCTAACTCCTCTAACATTGGTGGGATGTGGAAATTTAGCAATTACATCTACTTTAGCTCTATCCACTTCAATTTCTTCTTTTGAAATCTTATGACCAAGAACGATGCCTTCTTTAACCATGAAATGACATTTCTCCCAATTAAGTACTAGATTTGATTGTTCGCATCTAATAATCATTCGTTCAAGATTAACTAGACATGTTTCAAAAGTATCACCGAAGACTGAAAAGTCATCCATGAAAACTTCCATGCATTCTTCTATCATGTCGTGAAAAATCGCCATCATGCACCATTGAAAGGTTGCAGGGGCGTTGCAAAGTCCAAATGGCATGCGTTTGTAAGCAAAAGTACCATAAGGGCACGTGAACGTGGTTTTCTCTTGATCTTTGGGTGCTATTGGAATTTGAAAATATCCGGAAAAACCATCAAGAATATAATAGTAACTATTTCCGGCTAATCTTTCCAACATTTGATCAATGAAAGGTAAGGGAAAGTGATCATTTCTAGTGGCGTCATTTAATTTTCTATAATCAATACAAACACGCCATCCCGTTACAGTCCTAGTAGAAATAAGCTCATTTTTCTCATTTGTGATGACAGTCATGCCACCCTTCTTAGGTACGCATTGAACTGGGCTTACCCATGGACTATCAGAGATTGGATAAATTAAACCTGCATCTAGCAGTTTAATAATCTCTTTCTTAACAACATCTTGCATATTAGGTTTTAGTCTTCGTTGGCGTTGCACATACGTTTTATGACCTTCTTCCATAAGGATTTTATGTGTGCAATACGAAGGACTTATTCCTTTAATGTCATGAATCTTCCATGCAATAGCTGGTTTATGAGCTTTTAGCACAGAAATGAGTTGAGATTTTTCATTTTCAGTAAGAGAAGACGATATTATTACAGGTAATTCAGATTCATCATGTAAATAAGCATATTCCTAATGGTTTGGAAGTGGCTTTAAATCTAATGTTGGTGGTTCTTCTATCGATGATTTGTATCGATATCTGTCTTCTTCTTTTAGCATTAAAATTTCTTCTGTTGTTGGTTCATATCCATTAGCCATAAGTGTAGCTAACATTTCAGTTTCATCAATTGGTTCAGTTCCTTTTCCTAAAGAACATTCTCCTGTTCCTTTTAATTCTGGAAATTCTTCTAACAATTCTGCATGTGAATCTTTAGTTTGAATATAATAACATGTATCATCTGCAGATTGCGGTTGTTGCATGGCTCTATCAATAGAAAAGGTGACACTCTCGTCCTCTATACTTAGGGTCAATTTCTTACCGAACACGTCTATTATTGCTTTAGCCGTGTTTAAAAATGGTCTTCCTAATATGAGAGGAACTCGAGAATCTTCTTCCATGTCCAGAATAACAAAATCTACTGGAAATACTAAAGTACCAACTTTAACTAGCATGTTCTCCATTATCCCTCTAGGATATTTTACTGATCGATCGGCTAGTTGTATGCTTATTCATGTTGGTTTCAATTCTCCAAGGTCTAGTTTAGCGTATAGTGAATACGGCAATAAATTTATACTAGCACCTAAGTCTGCCAATGCTTCTATTGAACTAAGACTACCCAGATAATATGGAATTATGAAACTTCCTGGATCTGATAATTTTTCTAGTATCTTATTCAACAGCACTGCAGAACAATTAGCATTCATAGTAACAGCCGAGAGTTCTTCCATTTTCTATCTATTTGTGATTAGATCTTTCAAGAATTTAGCATATCTTGGCATTCCTGAAATTACATCAATGAAAGGAAGATTGACATTTATTTGTTTAAACATATCCAAGAATTTGGATTGCTCGGCTTCAAGTCTTTCTTTTCTCATTTTACTCGGGTAAGGAAGTGGTGGTTGGTATGGTTTAACATAAGGTTTTGCTTTAACTGTGTTATCTTTATTAACCTTTTCAACTACTGGTTTTGTTTCCTTATCTTGCTCAGGTTGTGGTTCTTGTGGAGTAGGAATAGAGTCATCAGAAATTACAGGAATTTCAGGTGGTTTAAGTGTAATACCACTTCTTGTGGTAATGGCTTTAGCTGTTTCATTCTGGGGGTTAGCATTTGTATCGCTAGGTAGACTTCCCGGTTTTCTTTCACCTATTAACCTTGCTAGATTGCTTACTTCTTGTTCCAAATTTTGAATAGAAGCTTGTTGATTTCTAAATGCTTGAGCATTTTGTTCATTGGTTTGTTTCTGGGATGTGAAAAACTGCGTTTGAGATTCAACTAGCTTCGACATCATATCTTCTAAATTTGGCTTTTTATCATCGGTTTGTGGTGGTTTATTTTGAAAAATAGGTCTTTGCTGATTGTAAGTATTGTTGGATACTTGTTGGTTGCTAGGACCTTGTTGGTTGTTGTATGGAACATTTCCATTATAATTATGGTTTTAATTGTAGATTGGTCTTGGCGGTTGATAATTATTCTGATAATTATTTCCAGGCCTTTGGTTCATGCATGAAACATTCTCTCTTTGTTCCATTGTTTGTTCAATACTGAGACAATCTTTTGTCAAACGTGGTCCTCCACACTGCTCACAACTAATTCTTATTGAGTGAATATCTTTAGTCATCTTTTCCATTCGTCTCTCAACAGCATCTATCTTTGCAGAAATGGAATCGAAGTCATGGCTAGAATCGGCTCTAGCTGCTTTAGATGATCTAACGATATCTTTTTCTTGATGCCACTCATGTGAGTGGGAAGCAGTGTTATCAATAATTTTGTAAGCGTCAGTTGCGGTTTTCTTCATAATGGAACCACCAGCTGCTATATCTATGTCTTTTCTTGTAGTGATGTCGCATCCTTGGTAGAATATTTGTACTATTTGACAAGTGTCTAAACCATGTTGCGAACATCCTCTTAATAACTTTCCAAATCTTGTCCACGCCTCATATAGAGTTTCATTTGGCTTTTGTGTGAACGTAACTATTTCTCCTTGAAGTCTCACGGCTTTAGATGCTGGAAAGAATTGTTTAAGAAATTTTTCAACTAAAACGTCCCATGTATCAATCGCCCCCTCAGGTAACGATTCTAACCAATCTTTGGCTTCTCCCTTTAAAGTCCAGGGAAATAACATGAGATATATCTGTTTATCCTCTACTTCTCTTATTTTGAATAAAGTACAGATCCTATTAAAAGTACGAAGATGTTCTTTTGGATCTTCCTTCGGTGCACCACTAAATTGGCATTGATTAGTCACCATGTGTAGGATTTGTCCTTTGATTTCATAATCTGGCGCATTAATGTCTGGTTGAGTAATTGCGTGACCTTGGCCAGTGAGTTTAGCTCTCATTCGGTCTTCCATACTTAGAGGTTCTAGATTTTTCATGATTGAATTTGTTGAATCTGAATCACTAGAGGATTCTGATTTAATGGTTTGTTCCTCGACAATCTCTGTTTGAATGATTGGTGGTTCCGGAGGAAAGATTAGTGGTTCAGGATCTCTGAATTGTCCCTGAATATCCTCCGGATTCTCAATTGTGAGGTCGAGTTCAAAAAATGGATTATTGGAAATTTGAATTGGAGTACTTGGTTGACTGGATGACGATTCTAAAGAAAAATCAACGACGACAATATTAGCTAGATGTCTTGATCGAGTTACAGGTGGTGAACGTACAAAAGGTGGTGAACGTACAAAAGGTGGTGAACGTTTTGCTCGGTGCATTCACTGAATATCCTATTAGTTATAAAAGATAAAAATTATATAAGTTATCAAATTAATAGACTTTTCTGATTTTGCCCACATTTCGAATAGCCAATAGATGCAGCAGGTAGCCAGGACCCTTTAAATCGGAAGCCCATAACTCGCCACTAACAAATCCAACTATTACTACGAACCAGAAAATTTAAGATGTCTATCAATTTAACAACTTAAAATAATTTTTCGTTTGAAATTTTAGAGAAGAAATAGAAAAAATTCTAAGTCCTAAAAACTAGATCGGCGAGAAATAAGAAAGAAAAAGAAGCACGTCGAAAAACGTCGAAAAATAAAAGGTCGAAAAATAATAAAAAGAACGTAGCGCATCGAAACTTAAAAGTCTAAAAATTAAGAATTAAAAATTGCGTCTAAAAGTATTAAAGCTTAAAAGGAATTCTATATCCAAAACGGCAATAACTTAAAAAGGTACTAAAATTTTAAAACGGCGTCGCAAAATTCTAAAGCACCTAAATCTTAGTCTAAAGAAAAAGCACTTAAGGGATTTTACGGCAAAGCTTAAAAATCTAGAAATAAAAATAACTATGGCAAAAACTATGACTTAAAACCAAATACGAACGAAAAAATACAAATATTACGCTAAAACAAATAAAAAGATACAAAATATAAAAATAAACTTAAATTATAAAAATACAATTTTTATAAAAATATTATTTTTATATTATTTATTTTATAAAACTATTAATTTTATATATTAATTAAAATTAATTATAACTAAATAATACAAATTAATTAAAAACTAAAACTAAATAATTAAATAAATAACCCTAATTAGGGTTAAATAATAATAATAATTAAAAATACTCCGTAATTAATGCAGATTTAGGGTTTTGTGGCCTGTCAGGTACGTCTACGCGATAGCGTAGCGTTTTGCCTTGTAAGCTCCGAGATCGCGGAGTACACAGTACTGGACTCCGATTTGGGCTTAAAACTGACACGGCCCACTAGTATTTAATTATTGTTTTGGGCTTCTATTTAGGCTACGATTTAGGACTCAGCCCACTACGAATTTTAATTAGTTATTTGATTTTAATTTTTTTGTTTTTAATATTTATATAAAAATATTTATATAAATTAAATAAAACTTATATTTTTACAAAATAAAGAAACTTTATAATTATATATATATATATATATATATATATATATATATATATATATATATATATATATATATATATATATATATATATATATATATATATATATATATATATATATATATATATATATATATATATATATATATAGCGTTTCGCTTCCGGCGTTTAAGCAGTCCCCGGCAGCGGCACCAAAAATACTTGATGTGCGTAGAGGTGTATACGAAATAGTTATATATTTATTATGAAAAACTATTAAATATGATACAATTTTACACAAGTTATTTATTTATTTATAGAGTGGATATACCTAAACCTTGCTACAACACTTATAGGCAGTGTACCTAATCGTACAGTAGTATAGTTTTTAGTAAGTCCGGTTCGTTTCACAGGGATCTTAGCCAAGTTTAACGCTATATTTTTAAAACTATATTTGTAAATATATAAATATATATAAGTAGTATTATTATTATAAAATGGGGTTTTTACCGTTTAATGACTGGTTTGTCGATTTAAAAACTTTAGTCGCAGTTAAAACCTAATGTAAAATATTAAATATATAAAACTTAATTTAAAGCGTAAAGTAAATGACAATAATTAAAGTGCGATAAATTAAAGTGCGATAAATAAAATGACAATAAATAAAATTGCGATAATTAAAAAGTACGATAATTAAAATGACAATAAATTTAAGTGCGATAATTAAAAGTGCAATTAAATATGAAATAAAGGAATTATGCTTATTTAAACTTCCGTAATCATGATGTTTGACGTGTTGATTTTAGTTTATTATCATGCGTTAATTGTCCTTTGTCCTGGATTATTCAATATGTCCATCTGGTTTTTGTTCATAACAGTCCATCAGTCATAAATATAAAGTGCGAGTGTCCTCGTCAAATTATTCTTATATTCGAAGTCAAATATTCCAACTAATTGGGGATTTAAACTATAATTATGCCAATTTTCCTTGTATGTAATTCACCCTTGTTTTAATAAGTCCATTAACTATTAATCCATTCCCGTGTCCGGTTAAATGAACGATTATTAGTACTTATAAATATCCCGCCCATCGTGTCCGATCGAGTGTATATGGTTATTTATAGGTACGTTCAATTGTAAATCTTTATATTAAATTAACAAACTATCATTTAATTAAACAAATATAAAGCCCATTAATAGCCCATAGGCTAATTTCCACAAGTGTCATTCTTTTGTCCAAACTTCAATTATGGTATAAAGCCTAATTACCCCGTCTTTAATATTTAGCACAACATCATGATTACTTCAATTTAAATAAGCATAATAATAACTTAGCTACGAGACATTAATTTAAAAAGGTTGAACATAACTTACAATGATTAATAATAGCGTAGCGTTACACGGACAGAATTTCGACTTACACCCTTACAACATTCGCTAACATACCCTCATTATTATTAAATTAAAATTAAAATTATAATTATAATTATAATATATATATATATATATATATATATATATATATATATATATATATATATATATATATATATATTACAGAGAGATAGAGAGGATAGATTTTTTGGTGTATCAAACTCGGCAGATTTCGGGGCCTTTTATAGGCAGATTCTGAAATGACTGCTCCACTATCGCGAAGCAATTGTGCCTTCCAGCTCCGAGATCGCGAAGGCACGCCTTCCAGCTTACCAACTTTTGGCCATTTACTTGTCGACGTTATATTATATAATATAATATATATATATATATATAATTTTATATAATTATTTATATATTATATTATATTCTTGTGCATAGTTGACTTGTAATTTTTGGTCCGTTACGTCGCGCGTTGAGAGTTGACTCTGGTCCCAGTTCTGGATTTTCGAACGCCTTTTCGTACGATTTAATATCTTGTACTTTGCGTTTCACAACTTGTACTCTTGTCATTTTTAGACGTTTCTCATCAATAAATTGAACCACTTTGATTGTACTTTGTACTTTTTAGCTCTTTTGATCATTTGCGTCTTCAATTCGTCGAATCTGTCTTTTGTCTTCACCTTTTATTATTTAAACGAATATTACTTGTAAATAGAACAATTGCAACTAAAAGCTTGTCTTTCTTGAGGGATAATGCTATGAAATATATGTTCGTTTTTAGCATTATCAGATCTACAACTATGATGAGCTGATTGATTCATTTAATCTTACTCCAGATCAGACAGAGAATGAAGTAGAGTTACAAATGCTGTTTGATTTACAGAACGAGCCAGAAGTGTCTGCACCTACTCCAACTCCATTACCTACTGTCGTTGAACCAGCACAAGATTCAGATCAAGATGTTGATCTAGTGTACGATACCTGCGGATCTGATATTTCGAGTGAAAATTCTGATAATACTGAAGATGGAGATACCACGAATCTACATCGAGAAATACCTGTTCCCGCACACCCAGTTCCCAGAACTACAGCTGCTCATCCTAGAGAAAATATAATTGGAGATCCGAATACATGCGTTAGGACAAGAATACAAGTTCAGTTTGATGGTCAAGTTGATTCTCATATGACAGCCGCTACTGCATATTACGAGTACTCATTTCATATTTCTAGAATAGAGCCAAAGACAACAAAAGAAGCTTTGAAGCATGTTGATTGGGTAATGGCTATGCAAGAAGAGATTCAGCAATTCCATCGTCTAGATATTTGGAAGTTAGTTACTAAGCCGCATGGTGCGAAAGTAATCGACCTCAAATGGGTTTAGAAGTGCAAATTTGACGAAGATGGCAATGTTACCCGTAACAAAGCAAGATTAGTTGCTAAAGGTTATCAGCAAGATCCTGAATTTGATTACGATGAAGTTTTCGCTCCTGTTGCCAGATTGGAAGCGATTCGCATTTTCTTGACTTTCGCGTCTTTTATGAAGTTTAAAGTTTATCAAATGGATGTTAAGAGTTCATTTCTTTATGGCAAGCTAAATGAAAGAGTATATGTCAGTCAACCTCCGGGTTTTGAAGATCATCTTCATCCTGACAAAGTTTACCGATTACGTCGAGCTCTTTATGGTTTACATTAAGCTCCTAGAGCTTGGTACGGACGGTTACTGAGTTATCTGATTGGAAAAGGATATCAAATGGGCACGGTAGACAGTACTCTGTTCACAAAAGTTCAAGATGATGACATTATTTTAGTCCAGATTTATGTTGACGATATTATCTTCGGTGCTAATAAGCAGGAACTCGTTGATGAGTTCGAACAGGTGATGAAGGACGAATTCGAAATGAGTAAATTGGGTCTCTTACATTACTTTCTTGGTTTACAGGTCGAACAGACTAGTAATGGTATTTTTCTTCATCAAGCAAAGTATGTAAATGATATACTCGAACGATTCGGTATGACTCAAGAACATCCCGTGTCAACTCCGTTAGCTGTGAATCATGGTATTTCGCTAGAGTGCGAAGGAGAACCTGTTGATCCTACGTATTATCGAGCAATCATTGGATCGCTCATGTATCTCACTGCGTCCAGGCCAGATATTATGTTCGCAACATGTCTGTATGCTCGTTATCAAGTTAATCCGAATACAGTTCATCTTACAGCTGCCAAAAGAATTCTACATTATCTGTTGCATTCGCCAAATCTCGGCATCTGGTATTTGAACGATGAGAAGTTTGATCTTGTAGCTTATAGAGATTCAGATTATGCTGGTTGCAAAATCAACAACAAGTCTACATCAGGAGGATGTCAATTTCTAGATGAAAGGTTGGTGACCAGGCAATGCAAGAAACAAACTGCAGTTGCTCTTTCCACGTGTGAAGCTGAATATATAGCTGTTGCTAGTTGTTGTTCGCAAGTTGTTTGGATCCAACAACAACTTCGCGATTATGGGCTAAGAATCTCTTTCTCTCCTCTTTATATTGATAATACTGCTGCTATAGCAATTACTAAAAATCCTGTGCAACATTCTAAGACTAAACACATAGGTGTTAAATATCATTTTCTTAGGGATTGTCATGAGCAAAAGATTATTGAGGTTAAGAGAATAGGTACTAAGGACCAAAGGGCTGACTTATTCACTAAGGCTTTTGATAAACCTAGGTTCTTACTCCTACTAGAGATGGATGGCATTGTTGATCGAGACAAAGTAATTACGGATGTTATGTGTGAGGGTTAGTCAAGCTTTTAGACTTTGCATGTAGGATGCATGACATGTAGATTTTTGGTTGTTAATTATCTGTATTGCATATTTTTGCTTTCTGTTTGCATTCCTTTGCATGATTTATTTTATGTTTGCATGCTTGTCTGTAGTTATTTTCTGTTTGGTTAAAATGCTAAAACACATAAAGATTTTATATTTCAGTATTTTAGGGGGAGTATATGTTATCAGCAGAAAATACCTAAAAAGTGAAAAATGCCTCAGCAGAAAATCTTAAAACGTTGAAAAATCCGAAAATGAGCGTGTTTTGATTAATATGTTGGACATGAAGAAATTACTGTACTGAGAATTGATATATTTGATTAGTAAGGACTGATTTGAACATTTATGTCTATCTGTTGTGTGATGTACTGATAGATGTGACTTATGAATTCTTGGCATTAGGCAATCATAATAAGAATAACAATCATCTAAGATTCAGAAGTCATGGACGATCTGTAGCGTTTGAAGGTAATCACCTAATTATCTCCGAAACTGTATCTAATGATAATTGTTGAGGAACTCAACAGTCGGTTGAGGGTATCCCCTATCATAATTGATAATCGTTAAAGAAAGTTGGTGTTGGATGTCCCCAAGCAATATTCAACGTTGCTCTACCAATTCAGCTTCACAGCTATGAATGGGACATTCAATAGATCATTTAAGGGGTTGAGGATTATATGTTTGGCTGGTGCATACCACATTGTCACGGGCCTGAGACTTAATAATCGAAACTAAACCCTGAAAATACAGAGAAAATTAGTTTATGTCGAAAGTAAGTGTCCCTTCTCGCTTAAGGTCGAAAAGTATAATTCCTTATTGTGGACTGTTCAAGCATTTAAGGGAGAACACCTTCGAGTGATCTGAGCACACAACAAAGAAACATGAGTTCATGCATAAAAATGGAAAATCCATTCATGATGGCGTTCAAAATCAATATATCGAAAGACAGTGATATGCTAAAAAAATAAAATATCAAAAGAAAATCAATGTCAATAAAATTGGCGTATCAAGATGGCAAAGTCCTGAAGTATGAAGAATGCTGATTCATGATGTGCTCATAAAGAACTCAGATCATTCTTAGTGTGATGCCCCCGCGCAGTTTGATTTGTTTAATCACGACGTTCACACTGAACTATCAAGATTCTTGTCGTCTGCAATATAGAGTTATATCCATTAAGACTGTAAGTTGGAAAGATACTTACCTAGATATACTCTAATTAAATATATATTTATGAAAGTTTAACTTTCGATTTCATTTTCCATGACAACTTGAACATAAAGAAGTTAAGGGCCTCGTGATTTATTTCGTGTGACGACTGGTCATCAGGCAAGTCTGCTTTAACTGTAGACCAATCCCCGCGGTAAATAGTGCGCCTATTCGGATAATCCAATATACTCTGAGATCAGCCGAGCCAACTAGATTGAAGATTGTCAACACATTGGTAGAAGCCAAAGGCAGACAGGGTTATTCAAAATGCCGTGAGAACCATCCTGTTTAATTTGAATGAAGTACATGGAAAGAGATAACGGAAAGTTACTTGTAATGAATTGACAACCTAATAAAAACGCACAATCATAAGTGATGGAAGAATCAAGGATTAATGAACTTAGAATTATCTCAAAAATCATTGCTTTATAGTGTTCAAGTAATTAATGCCAACATGATTGTCGACATGTCCGGAATGAATATGTTCATGTTTAATGAGGATTGATATCAGTAATTACATGATAATAGACATAGACTGGATAATTAGGAATGAACATCAGAAATTGATTCAATATGTCAGTTCTGATCCATTTTTAAATAGTTAATCATCTTGCTCATAAAAAGAATGTGGATTTGTATGTCTTATATATCTGTTTTATTAATTTGTTTGCATTGTATTCTATAAAACAACAAAAAGATTTTGGTTTTGCATGTTATTGCATTTTATGGTAGAATGTCTTTTTTTTTTTTTGCATATTTTTAGTTGCATGACATTGTATTTCAGAAAAGCTATAAAGATTTTATCTTTTCCTTATTTTCTGATTAATCCTCTGAATATGCACTATAACATCTGAAAGAACTTTGTTGAGATCAAGATACTGGGCCACCAAATCTATGAGATAGAAGTTCGTAGAGCTTGTGACTGTTTGAAGGACAATGATGATTTAGATTGCTAATGAACTTAAGTTGACATTACACTGTAGGATTTACTCTTGGAACACAGAATGATTAGAGTAATAACCTTGTTTAGGTTAGGATTTTTTATCTGCCTAAGTGTTAATGGTCATTTCTTGAAGGTTTAGTGATTTTCGACTCAAGTTGAAAGTGCTTATTAGATCTAAGATTGCCAAACGAGTCGAAATCCAAAGATTGAAGATTTTTTTTGAAGTTTTGAAATTGCCTAAGTGCTCAAACGCACGCTTGATGTGTGAACCGTACGATTGACCACACGTTTGAGGTTAACCGTACGGATGACCCTGATCAATCTTGTCCTAAGATAATTGGGTCACACGCACGTGTGATTTAGGTGAGATGCGCCTTTGATGGTGGATCGTGTGATCAACCGCAAGGTTGATCACGAGAGTATAAATAGGGGTGATGAGCTCAACAGCTCACACTTGTGCACCCAACATTTTTTTTTCTCTCTAAATTCGATCATCACCGATCAAGCATTCCTCTACAACGAACGTTAAGCATCTTTAGACTAATCCAGCGCCACCTATTAGGTATGATTTCATCGAGTTTTAGTACCTTAATTTGTTGTTTTAATGAGTCGAAACCCTAAGTGTGTACAACTCGAATTTCATGAAATTGAAGGTTGTTTTGATGTGTATCTGTAATTGTTTTATGTTTTACGGTACCTTATAATGCTATCGTGATGTAAATCGGTCCATAAAATGCACAATTATGTGATTTTGTTAATTTGAAAAAGGCATTTAATATTCGATTTCATCAGACATGCACGAGTGACGTCACTCGCACGCGTGAGACATGACTCGAATGAGTCAGTGCACGATTGATGATCAACCGTGTGGACCTTTGAGCTCACTCATTTGTCTTGATTTTATTGATCACTCGTCTGCAAGAGCTGACACGTATGATTAACCGCACGAGTCACCACACGGTTGACTCACTCGCTTAGAATTTTTGCCTCAACCGTGTACATTGTCTAAAACCATATTACTGCTCAAACGTGTCAACAGTGACACGAGTGACTATATCACTCGCACGGTTGATTTCTCAGCCACACGTGTGACACTGTCACTAGCACGTTTCATCCTGTTCAACACTTTTATGATGCGTTGATGCAAATGCTTTAATGCTTTATGTTGATTGATTTATATATCTAACATCTCTGTTATCGTTTCAGTTTTTGTTTAGATATCATCAGATGGCAGAACTACAAGTAAACATTCCAGTTGATAACGTTGAAGGACAGGGGGAGCAACAATTTAATCCACAAGCTAATCCTCAAGCTAATCCTATCAATCCACCTGCTCAACAAGAGATTCCGTTAGAAATGGGAAAACTGAATAATCAAGTCGCTCATTATGATACTACTCTTGAAAGAGGTTCTCACTTTAAGGAGAATGTCGAGTTTCTTAAGAGATCAAGGATATACACTGCTATTTCTACTGAATGCACTGCATACTACAGTCATCAGAGAGAGTTCTGGAGAAATGTTGTGTTGGATGTTGATGAAGATAAGCTTGTTAGTGAGATTCAAGGTCATGATATTACTGTTTCAAAGGATGTGATTAGAAGGATTTTGGGTTTCAATGACGAGAACTGCTCCCATATGACTATCAGTAGAGAACGAATCCATGGTTGTTTCAGAAGATGTGCATATTCTGGTTACCTTGTTGGCAAATCTGAGCTGGTGAAGACATGTCTGCCACCACAGTTTAGATATCTTGCTCATGTAATCATGCATTGTTTGAGTGGACGCAAATATGGCTTTGATAAGTTGAACAAGAAAGTGCAGAGTATGTTTGTGGCACTGGTTCTCAAGGCTCCATATGATTTTTCGGGTTTTGTTTTCTACTATTTCAAGGCAAACCACTTCAGTTCTTCCCAGAGATACCTGATCTATGCCCTTTTTCTTCAATTAATCATTAATGATGCTGCACCTAATCTACCTAAGCTTAAAGAGGATATTATCCACCAGAAGCCGATGAATCCGATTACTTTTCGCAGAATGGAAGAGACAAGGATTGCTGATTTAAAGCCTGACTTTAATAGAAAGCTCATTTGTCATCTTATCAAGGAGAACTATCGATGCCCAGCTGGTAATGCGTGGAGAAATGAGGATTCAGACTCTGATTACGAAGTTTTTGATAAAGAAGGTGAGGGTGATAATCAACGAGCTACTGGTGAAGCTCAAGGAGGAGGTAATGTTGATGATGAGATTATCGAGGGTGATGATGAAGCGACAGAGGAGGATGCCAGCTTAATTCAGAGAAAAAGGAAAGGAAAGGATCCTATGACCGCATAACAACTCAAGAAGAAGGAGAAAAGAACGAAGTATTCTTATGAGTCACCTCAGAAATCATCACAGGGAGGTTCAAGGCAACAAGCTCAGAGAAAGCCATCCGGTTTCATGAAGGATGCAAGGGCTGCTGTTACCTCACCGAAACCTGCCACAACAACACCTCAGGTCACGTCAGATGAATATAAGACTCGGCAAAATCTGTTGATGTCTTTGGTTACGAAAATAGCCAATCTAGAAAATCAAGCTACTGAGGAGAAGAAGATCAGTAATGCAAAGATTGAATTGTTGGTGGAAGAGAACAAGAGGTTATCTGATAGACTGGATCGTCAGAAAGAAAGGACAGATAATTTGAATGTAACAACCCAAACCAACCCTCGACCAAACCACGCGAAAATACAAAATAAAAAAAAAAATTCTGTGCAGCATACCCGCGCGGCGTGCCAGGTAGGGGCGCGGCGCGCCAAAGTGGACTGTCCGGAAAGTTTTTAAATGCGAAAAAGATTGACTAGTTCCCGACACTTTTAGACGAAACGCTTTTTACCATACATCCAAATATGTAAAACTAACCTGTTTCAAACATAAAATCAATATTTTACAAGCGGGGCCCACACGACCCAAATTACAAGTTTAGTACAAGTTAAGAGTTTCGACCACCAAAAAGTTTAAGTTCCAAACTACTCAATGAGCATGGTGTTTGGGATTAAACTACCCAACTATCGGTCAAACTCCACGAGCTACTAAAGCCAAAAGCGTCCCCTAGCATCAAGCGGGATCTCTAGTCCAAAACGATGCCCTTACCCTTGTCCAAAACCGAACCTATAAAATGGTAAACAACGAGAGGGTAAGCAAAGCTTAGTGAATGCAATAATTATATGAATACATATATAATTATACCTACTTGCATACACTTACACACCAACCCGCAAACACGCTAGCATACACATTTAGCTTATCGTCACGATAACAAGCTATAAATCTCCAATACCACAAGCTAGCATAACAACCGCATATGAATATAACTCGAATAATATAATATGCTTACAACACAAATAACCATGGTTAACCAATAGTACAAGGGAAAGACGCTCGCGAAAACGCCATCGGTGTTCACAACATCCGTTAGGGCACTTAACACCTCGCACCACTAACCCCTAGGGTGGCACCTTAACACCTCGGCACATCACCCCGAGTGGCATCTTAACACCTCGATGCATCACTCATTAATTTACGGAGTAGCGTCTTAACACCTAGACACTACACTCCTAGGTGGCATCTTAACACCTCGATGCTACACCCGAGTGGCATCTTAACACCTCGATGCTACACTATTCACGTGAAACATGGTGTCTTAGCACCTCGACACTACACATTTCATGCTACAACAAATAGACACATTATATACATACACATATAATTATTCCACTCACCTCAAAGTCTTGTGAAAAGATACCCGAGCTTGCAAGACCTCAAAGTAACGTACCTAACATATAATACACATCATCAAACGCAAACTCAAGTCGGTCAACCAAACCCTTTTCACCATTCTAAGCCATTTTGACCCAAGGTGCAATTTCAACCCATTTGCACCCTTAACCCTAAATTGGATCAACACACACCAAAACCCTAATCATTCGTCAAGATGGGTTTAGAACACATTTAGGTCGCAAGGCTAACTCGTTTTCATACTTGCTAGGCCACTTAGGTCATTAAAGACTCATTTGACCCATTTGAAGGTCAACACACCCATTTGGGTCATCCATACCCAATAACACCCATTTACATATTATTAAAGTGTTCTAGCAACTAACTAACCAAATTTAAGACTCAAAAGTCCAATTAACACATTCAAACCCTAGGTTAGTCATCAATGAGCCTTCATAACCCATATTCACCCAAAATCCCCAAAATACTAACAAAATGGGTCTTTGGTTCATCACTAGCCCAAACCCTAACCCTTAAAGCAATTAAAGTAATAAATCGGCTTTTATAACTTACCAACACAATCACCACGTAGCTATCGACTAGATGAACGACTTTATAACTTGCACCAAGACCCGATTCAACCTCTTTCACCCTTTAATGGAGTTTTCTCTCTCAAGGATTGCACTCTCTCTCTATAGTTTAATTGGAGAAGATAAGGTTGTTGGGAATGGAGTGAATGAAGCTCCAAAACTGATCCAAGGCATTAAATTCGGGCTCCAATGTGTTTTGACCAAAATACCCTCAAAATGTCTATTTTAAAAGAAGAGGAGAATCTGTCGCAGACAGATGGCGCGGCGCGCCACCAGGCCGCGCGGCGCGCGACACCTCCAGTTCAGCTTCTTTCTTGCTTTTAAATATATAACCAAAACCCCGTTTCAAGTATCGAACATTACATTTATATACACTACAAATACTCGGGTCTTACAACTCTAACCCACTTATTCGGATTGCGTCCTCGCAATCCAACCCGCATGACACGAGGGAAGATAAACTAACAAGAACTCTTCGGGCTCCCAAGTGAACTCGGAACCTTTACTTCACCGCCATTGAACCTTGAAAGTTTTCACCTCTTTATTCCTCAACATTTTCACCTTCTCGTCAAGGATAGCAATCGGTTCCTCGACATATTCTAACTTGTTGTTTAGCTCGATCTCGTCTAAAGGCATCCATGAGGAATCATCCGCAAGACACTTACGGAGGTGGGAAACATGAAATGTATTATGGATCCCCGCAAGCTCTTCGGGTAATTCCAATCGATATGCAACTTCACCAACACGAGCTAAAACCTTGAACGGCCCAATAAACCGAGGAGCTAACTTTCCCCGTTTTCAAAATCGAATAATACCCTTCCATGGCGAAACCTTAAGCATCACCATATCGCCTTCTTGGAACTCAATCAATCACCTACGTCTATCGGCATACGACTTTTGCCTATCTTGAGCCTTCTTCAAATGTTCCCGAATCAAATCGATCTTGCTATTGGTCTCTAAAACCAAATCGGTACTCCCGATCTCTCTTTGACCCACTTCTCCCCAACAAACGGGAGTTCGACACCTACGCCCATAAAGCATTTAGTAAGGTGGCATCCCGATACTAGTATGATAACTATTATTGTACGAGAATTCCACCAAAGGCAAATGCTCATCCCAACTACCACCGAAGTCAATGATGCACGCCCGTAACATATCTTCCAAAGTTTGATTCGTACGTTCGGTTTGACCGTCCATTTGAGGATGATACGCCGTACTCAACTTCAATTGCGTACCCATATCTTCATGAAACTTTTTCCAAAACCGAGATGTAAAACGGGTATCTCGATCCGAAATAATAGATATAGGAACCCCATGTCGCGAGACCACTTCCTTGATAAACAACTTAGCCAAGGCCTCCGACGATATTGCTTCTTTAATGGGAAGAAACAAAGCGATTTTTGTCAATCGGTCAACTATAACCCAAATCGAATAGAATTGGGTTCTCGTCGTTTTAGGTAACTTTGTAATGAAATCCATGGTAATGTGTTCCCATTTCCACTTCGGGATTTCTAACGGTTGAAACTTACCATACGGCTTTTGGTGTTCGGCTTTTACTTGTAAACACGTGACACATTGCTCAACATACTTCACAACATCACGTTTCATGCCCGACCACCAATAATCTTTCTTCAAGTCATGATACATTTTTGTCGCGCCCGGATGAATGGAATATTTTGACTTATGTGCTTCATCAAGTAGCACCCGTCGGTAATCACCCATCTTAGGCACCCACACCCTTCCTTGAAAAGACAACAAACCACGCGGGCCAATAGTAATGAACTCCGATTGGCCCACGATTCATTCCACATGCTTATTGTGAACGTAAGCCTCTATTTGAATCTCGCCAAGCTTCTCAAGAAAATCGTTGGAAATAATCAAACGTAATGACCCCACTTTTATCGCCGGATGTTGACTCTTTCGACTCAACGCATCCGCGACAACATTCGCCTTACCCGGATGATAAAGTATTTCACAATCGTAGTCTTTCACCACATCCATCCACCTACGTTGGCGATAATTCAAATCTCGTTGATTAAAGAGATGTTTCAAACTCTTATGATCCGAATAAATCGTACACTTGACACCATACAAGTAATGGTGCCAAATTTTCAACGCATGCACAACCGCCGCCAACTCAAGATCATGAGTCGGATATCTCGTTTCGTGTTCCTTTAATTGTCGAGAGGCATAAGAGATGACTTTACCTCTTTGCATCAGAACACACCCGAGCCCATTTAGCGAAGCATCACAATAAACCGTCATATCTTCCACACCTTCCGGTAATACTAACACCGGAGCTTGACACAACTTCTCTTTTAACAATTGAAAAGCAATTTCTTGCTCGTTCTCCCAATTAAACTTAGCATTCTTTCTCGTCAACTTCGTTAATGGAGAAGCAATCTTAGAAAAGTCTTGGATAAGCCGACGATAATAACCGGCCAATCCGAGGAAACTTCGGATTTCCGTAGGCGTAGTCGGTCGTCCCCAACTCTTCACCGTCTCTATCTTCCCCGGATCTACTTGAATACCATCTTTGTTCACAATATGACCAAGGAATTGGACTTCCCTTAGCCAAAATTCACATTTGGAGAACTTAGCATACAACTTCTCCTTTTGTAAGGTCTTCAATACTTCACGCAAATGACGTTCATGTTCGTTCATACTTTTCGAATAGACTAGTATGTCCTTGATGAACACTATTACCGACTTGTCCAACATAGGTTGGCACACTCGGTTCATAAGATCCATGAATGCCGCCGGTGCATTCGTATGACCAAAAGGCATCACCACAAACTCAAAATGCCCATACCGCGTTCTAAAAGCCATTTTCTCAATGTCTTCCTCACGGACCCGCATTTGGTGATAGCCGGACCGTAGGTCGATCTTAGAGAAATACGTTGCACCTTGAAGTTGATCAAATAAATCGTCAATCCTAGGTAATGGATAACGATTCTTGATCGTCACTTTATTCAACTCACGATAATCAATGCACATACGCATACTACCATCTTTCTTCTTCACAAATAACACCAGAGCGCCCCACGGTGAAGCACTCGGTCGAATAAAACCCTTCTCGAGCAATTCTTGAATTTGATTTAATAACTCTTGCATCTCCGTTGGCGCTAAACGATAAGGAGTTTTAGCAATGGGGGTAGCCCCCGGAACCAACTCGATGCGAAATTCAACTTGTCTTTCCGCCGGAACACCCGGTAAATCATCCGGAAAAACATCTTCAAACTCATTAACCACCGGAATTTCACGAATAGGTGGTGGCTCATTACAAGTATCAACAACATGAGCAAGGAAAGCCATGCCACCGGTAACAACATGACGACGTGCCCGTGCAAAAGTGCATATCGGCACCGGTCTCCTCCGCCTATCACCATGAATAACCAACTCTCCCCCACTTGGGGTCTTCACACGAATGAACTTATCATGGCATGCAATATCGGCTCTATAACGATCGAGCCAATCCATACCAACGACAATATCAAAGTCGCCCAAGGTCATTGGAATAAGATCAATTTTAAAGGTTTAGGCACCAAAAACAACATCACATTTTTCACACACATCGACCACTAGCACCGTCTTGCCGTTCGCTATTTCAACTTCTACCGGACGACTTAACTTAGCTAACGGTCTATCAAGTTTAGGCACAAATCTAGGAGACAGAAACGACAAATTTGCACCGCTATAAAAAAGAATCCTCGCCGGATTAGAATTAACCATGAAAGTACCTGAGACAACTTCCTTCGATTGTTTGGCTTCATCATTAGTCATCAAGTAGTTGCAACCCCTAGCCGTACCCGCTGCCTTATCTAACCGCTTCACATTATCATTTCGCAAATCGGGACACTCCGGCTTCTTATGCCCCTTTTTGCCGCAATTAAAACAAGTGACTTTGTTTCCGGAAGATGGTTTCGGGCACTCACGAGCCATATGACCCGGTTGCCCACAATTGTAGCACGTATAAGAAAACCCGCCGGTAGTGCCCTTCTTTGCACTATTGACACTTTCGGCCCCCCTCTTGCTCTTGCTCTTCTTGCTTGAGGCGTTAGAGTAACTAAAACCTTCAAATTTTCTTTTGGAAAACATGAAATCACTCTTTCTTGGAACCTCCGGCTCAAAACCGAGCCAACTCGAACAATTCATCAAAAGACTTAGCCATACCCCGACTAATCTTCCCCTTGTACTCATCATTCAAAGTACGGTAGAAATCCTTCATGAGCTTATGATCATCACCCACATATTCCGGGCAAAAATGAGTCTTTGCCAAGAATGTAGACTTGAGTGTAACCAAGTCCATTGACCCTTGTTGCAAATGGTGCAACTCGTCCCGGATTCTATCGAGATCGGATGAAGTTTGGTATTCTCTGAAAAATTCTTTCTTGAACTCCTCCCATGTCAAGCCCATACATTGTTCTTTACCATACAAGTTGATTTTATCGTCCCACCACAGTTTAGCTTCTTCGCGTAACATGCTAGAACCATACCTCGTCTTCTTTTCGGGAGGACATTCCGCGGTACGGAAAGCTCCCTCAATATCGGAGATCCAACATGTACTTTTCAAAGGATCCCGCACCCCATTAAACATCGGGGGTTGAGCATCCTTGAAGTTCTTGTAGTGAAAGTCCCGCCTTCCTTCACCTCCTTCACCGCGAGGATAGATATTCCTAGCGTCAAGGGCCTCTTCGATAATGGCCTTCATTCGTTCATTAATTAGATCGGTTATTTGCTCATCAACCGAATCTTGAAAGACCTTTCGAACGTCCACAAGAAAATCCGCTTTTAACTTCTTAAAGACAGCCTCGACCTTGGTTGAGAACTCGGCGTCCCCGCTTGTACTTCCGTTATCATGTTCGGGACCGTTTCTCGTCTTCATTCTATAAAACGAATTAGGTTAAACCACCAAACGGAAGGACAAATTATATATATATACATACACATACGCCACACTACTCCATCTCGCTCAACAATCGTCGTACATTACTTGTTTGACACGATTTGCACCCGTAACAATGGTAGCTAATCATTGTTACGCGAGCACGTCGCATTAACTTGCTAGTACAACGTCCATCTCGCTCGATGCTCGCTAAACATACATAACAAATAGCGCATGATTAGTTTACATAAACCTATGCACAAACTAATATCGATCTGACCCAAGGTCCTACAAGTCCCGCATAGCGTACACACAAAAAGTCTAAGTCTAGGCGCCTATCTCAAGTCACCTAAATCCCTTAGACCATGCTCTGATACCACTTGTAACAACCCAAACCAACCCTCGACCAAACCACGCGAAAATACAAAATAAAAAAAAATTCTGTGCAGCATACCCGCGCGGCGCGCCAGGTAGGGGCTCGACGCGCCAAAGTGGACTGTCCGGAAAGTTTTTAAATGCGAAAAAGATTGACTAGTTCCCGACACTTTTAGACGAAACGCTTTTTACCATACATCCAAATATGTAAAACTAACCTGTTTCAAACATAAAATCAATATTTTTTTACAAGCGGGGCCCACACAACCCAAATTACAAGTTTAGTACAAGTTAAGAGTTTCGACCACCAAAAAGTTTAAGTTCCAAACTACGCAATGAGCATGGTGTTTGGGATTAAACTACCCAACTATCGGTCAAACTCCAAGAGCTACTAAAGCCAAAAGCGTCCCCTAGCATCAAGCGGGATCTCTAGTCCAAAACGATGCCCTTACCCTTGTCCAAAACCGAACCTATAAAATGGTAAAAAACGAGAGGGTAAGCAAAGCTTAGTGAATGCAATAATTATACGAATACATATATAATTATACCTACTTGCATACACTTACACACCAACCCGCAAACACGCTAGCATACACATTTAGCTTATCGTCACGATAACAAGCTATAAATCTCCAATACCACAAGCTAGCATAACAACTGCATATGAATATAACTCGAATAATATAATATGCTTGCAACACAAATAACCATGGTTAACTAATAGTACAAGGGAACGACGCACGCGAAAACGCCATCGGTGTTCACAACATCCGTTAGGGCACTTAACACCTCGCACCACTAACCCCTAGGGTGACACCTTAACACCTCGGCACATCACCCCGAGTGGCATCTTAACACCTCGATGCATCACTCATTAATTTACGGAGTGGCGTCTTAACACCTCGACACTACACTCCTAGGTGGCATCTTAACACCTCGATGCTACACCCGAGTGACATCTTAACACCTCGATGCTACACTCTTCACGTGAAACATGGTGTCTTAGCACCTCGACACTACACATTTCACGCTACAACAAATAGACACATTATATACATACGCATATAATTATTCCACTCACCTCAAAGTCTTGTGAAAAGATACCCGAGCTTGCAAGACCTCAAAGTAACGTAACTATCATATAATACACATCATCAAATGCAAACTCAAGTCGGTCAACCAAACCCTTTTCACCATTCTAAGCCATTTTGACCCAAGGTGCAATTTCAACCCATTTGCACCCTTAACCCTAAATTGGGTCAACACACACCAAAACCCTAATCATTCATCAAGATGGGTTTAAAACACATTTAGGTCGCAAGGCTAACTCGTTTTCATACTTGCTAGGCCACTTAGGTCATTAAAGACTCATTTGACCCATTTCAAGGTCAACACACCCATTTGGGTCATCCATACCCAATAACACCCATTTACATATTATTAAAGTGTTCTAGCAACTAACTAACCAAATTTAAGACTCAAAAGTCCAATTAACACATTCAAACCCTATGTTAGTCATCAATGAGCCTTCATAACCCATATTCACCCAAAATACCCAAAATACTAACAAAATGGGTCTTTGGTTCATCACTAGCCCAAACCCTAAACCTTAAAGCAATTAAAGTAAGAAATCGGGTTTTATAACTTACCAACACAATCACCACGACCCGATTCAACCTCTTTCACCATGACCCGATTCAACCTCTTTCACCCTTTAATGGAGCTTTCTCTTTCAAGGATTGCACTCTCTAGAGTTTAATTGGAGAAGATAAGGTTGTTGGGAATGGAGTGAATGAAGCTCCAAAACTGATCCAAGGCATTAAATTCGGGCTCCAATGTGTTTTAACCAAAATGCCCTCAAAATATCTATTTTAAAAGAAGAGGAGAATCTGTCGCAGACAGATGGCGCGGCGCACCACCAGGCCGCGCGGCGTGCGACACCTCTAGTTCAGCTTCTTTCTTGCTTTTAAATATATAACCAAAACCCCGTTTCAAGTATCAAACATTACACTTATATACACTACAAATACTCGGGTCTTACATTGAAGAAGAAGTTTTTGGCGATTAAGAGTGCGAACAGGGAGAAGATGAAGAAGTTGAATGAAAAGATTGAACAGCTTACCTCTGGTAAAATAAAGTTGATTAAGGAGAGAGAAGAAGAGTATTCTTCTGATTTGGGAGAAGGTGATGAAAAAGATGATGAAGAAGATGCTGGACCTGGAGGACCCTCTTTTGATATACCGTTAGTGATACCTATTCGAAGTTTTAATGAATATGGTGAGGTCTTTACTGCTGAATATTATATGAATTATTCAAATGTTTTTAATGATGCAGAAAAGGGGGGATACTCCACCAAGTGAGTTTCCTTTGGAACAGCTTGCTGCTCTGGCATATGCCAGCGAAAACAATACGGAGAATGCAGAGACAGTTGAAGCTGAAAACAAGGCTCCACAAGAAGAGTCATTGTCAAGTATCCCTCCTGAATCAATCCAAAATATCAACTTAAGTGATTTTGATAATTTGTTTGCTGATGAGAAGAGTGAAGATTCTGTTGGTAAAGATAGTTTGAAAGAGGATGTGATTATCGAGTCCGAGGATGAATTTGTGATAGAATCTGATGCTGAAGAAGAAGAAGAAGAAGAAGAAGAAGTTGAAATTGTTATGCCTTCGCTTGAGCCATACTCGCATCCGTCACTCAACACCTTAAGTGATTTCTTCAATCTGAGCTGTGAGGAGAAAAGAAAGAACTTAATTGAGTTAGAAAAGGCGAGGAAGGTATACAAACAACAAGTTAAAGAAGTGGATGTTATGTTAGAAAGGAACAAGAAGATCCGACATGAGAAACTGCTCGTTGAGAAAGAAAGAAAAGAAACTGAATTGAAAGATAAGAAACTCCGATCCGAACAAGCTAAATCCGAGACATGGAATGAGATTAATGAATGGTTCAAACGTGATAGGGTTAAAGTGAATAGAAACGTTAAGGAAGACGGAGATCGTCAAAGTTGGTGGAGACAGAACGTTGTTAATCCTGATCAAGTAGATAAGCCAGAACTCGAGCCGAAGTTTGTTAGTTTCTATGAGAAAGGTAAAAGAACCAAGAAGTACTCCAAGGGTAAAATTTTGAGTTGGGGCTATTTCAAGGAGATCAATTGTTTTGCGATCAAGAGGGAAGGAGGAGTAGATTATATGGCACATCCAAGTCACTTCAAAACTCTACCGTACTTCGAGATCATGCAACTTGCTATGCTGAAGATGTTGAACGCTGAAGATTGTGATCTTTCCAGGTTGTTTCAAAGAAAACTCAGATATGAGTATAAGAAAGGGAAATGAGACATCTTTAAGTCAACGGCCGCTAGGTTTTCCATACACCTGACAAAGAAAAATTCTAAGGGAGGACCTATCCGTGTTGTTAAGTTCCGTCCAGCTAAGTATATGAAACAATCTCCCTTGATGCCATTACCCAAGGATATCTGTAAGAACTTCAGATGGTGGTTCTATGATGAGTTGTCGGAAGAAGCAGTGATCTTGACTGTAATTGAGAAGGATGATGGAAGCATACAGTTCGACAATGTGAGGATTCTAGATCCTATGTGGCTGAGGAACTTTTCGAGATTTGATGTGGAGACTCTTCACCGCCATAACATTACATTCAGAGACGATCGAAAGGAGGAAGTTATGAGATATCAACGTGTGATCGATGTCCTCTATGCATACCTCAACTGAGAAAGTGATGCTCAAAGCTCAAACCAAGTTCAAGCCAGCTGATGTGTGTCGAATACTGTGATGCTAGTTCGTAATTTTTGTTTGTTTTTGTTTTTGATGATGATGTATTTTGGAGAGAGAGAGAGAGAATCTGGATATGTAATTTATATTAGACTGATGCTACTTTTGGACTTATGTGTATTTCACGAACATTTACTTTATTGTAATCGATGTTCTAGGTCCTAGGGGGAGTTGTTGATGCATGTTCTGTAAGTCCCTATACATCTTGCCTACGTTTGTGATTAGTACTTCAGTTTATGGGATACCATGATCGCTCGTTGTTATCCTATCTGTGTTTATATGTGGTTACAGGTACTGCAAGAACGCGATACGGATGTTTGACTATGTTAGACTTAGTCAGATGTACGAGTGAAGCATCACTCATACGGCTGACAGGCTCATACGCACGGTTGATGCTGAGCTAAGTCATAATTATAACCTGAATGAGAAGACACGAGTGAGTGATCACCCGTACGGCTGATGAAGCCAACTCGTACGTGTGATGGATGACTCGTACGGGTGAGTCAACAGCAGGGGTATATAAAGTCTTATGTTCTTCATTTTAGGTTAAGCCTCTCTCACACACAATCACTCAGATCTGGTTCACCTGATCCGATTCTCTCTCAACCCAAATCACTCCTGGTAGTGAATAATAGCTCTAGGCATTAATCTAATCACAATCCTTGTTGTGGTTTGACTAATTTAATCCCAAAAAGCTACCCATATTCACTTTGATTGGTTTGATTCACTAATTCCGCCTTTGTGTGAATTAAACCTGTTGATCTCGAAGTTCCTAGTCATGTTTCATCAACATGTTAGAAACATTTAATCATGTAAATATAGTTTTCATTTAATATATAAACATGGAAAAGTTCGGTTCACTACAATATGATCTCACAAGTAACATCAGCTAATGCCCTGTATTCAGCCTCTGCTGATGATCTTGAAACTGTACTTTGTTTTTTACTTTTCCATGAAACCATGGAACCATTCAAGAACACACAGAATCCTATTACAGATTTTCTAACCATACATGCCAATCAGAATCCACATAAGCAACTTGTTGAGTCCCCAATATAATTAAGGATTTAATTATGACAAAACTGTAATTTATTTGCACTAAAATGTTATGTGCAGCCAGCACAAGGTTGTTTATGTATAGACAGCAGATATTGCTGTGTCGAGTGTTTAGTTTGCTGCTCAGTCTACCAGCACAAGGTAGACAGTGTTCTTCAATCAGCACAGGATGTGTACTCAGCAGTTCAAGAATATCAAATGTCTCAGCAATGAAGAACCAGCACAGCTGGAATGCAGCTTACTACATAAGACAACTATGCTCCATTATAAGCATAGTAGTTTCCCGAGTGGTCTACATTAATGGTACTATTCAACAGAATTCAAAGACAAAGTTGAACAGAAAAGGACACGCGTCGGCGGCTGACAAGTGACCTTATAAGACCACGTGGGAATGCAGAAGTTTAATGCATGTGCAGACATGGGTTATACCTTGTCAACACCTAGGGAACACAACATTCTATTTGTTTAATCAAATAGTGGTGCCAAACCAAATTGGGGTGTTCCTGCAAATAGCTACCAAAGAGGAAAGAGGAGAGCATGCTCTCTGATGCAGTTGTCCTCACAAGTACAGACATCCTATGTACCAGTGGATAATAGAACCATTACACGGTTAATAGGACTACTATAAATTGTTGTATCCACTATTGTAACAACTTGTGGTGTGGGTTTATTTATTTAGAGTCAAAAACGTGTAATAGCTTTTAGTTTACCTCTTAGCTATATTCTAGGTAATCTGTATCAACCAACTATCATTCCGCCAAGGATAGTTGTAATTCTTTGTGATTCAATCAATAAAGAATAACTGTTGAAAATTACCTATGACTCTATTTAATCTTCATGTTTGAATACTAATCGTGTTTAACTGTTAAGTTAATTAAAAGAAATTGTATTCACCCCCCCCCCCCCCCCCAATACTCATGTTGTTATCAAGGGACCAACAACTGGTATCAGAGCTTCAGTCTTGATAATTAATATCTTGGATCTGAATTCTCTCATGGCTGTATATTCAAATACAGCTTACCTTGAAAATGGCTCATCCAATAGACCACCCAAATTTGATGAAGATGAGTATGAAACTTGGAAGGCAAGATTCATGCTTCACCTTGAGTCTATTGACCCACTCATGCCTGGTATTGCCACAGATGGTCCATTTGTTCCCACTGAGACTATTGGTAGTGCTCCAGCTATAGCTGACACTCCTGCTGTCCCTGGCAGAAAGGTTATTCTCACCCCTTCTAGATGGGATGCTGAGGATAAACGTCGTGTTGGACTTGAGCCTAAAATCAGAACCCTGTTAGCTATAACTTTGCCTAACCCACTGTTCAAACTGATTAAGGAAAAAGAAAATGCCAAGCTTATGTTGGACTATCTAGATGTCACCTATGAGGGTATGGGAGAAGTAAGGCAGAACATAATGATTGCTTTGAAAAGAGAATATGAAATGTTCTTTGCCTACAAGAATGAAACCCTTAAGCAAACCTTTATTAGGTTTAACTCTTTGATTGCAGACCTGATCACTTTGAATGTCACCTATACTGAATTTGAACAAGTAAATAAATTCATTGATTCACTGCCTACTAAATAGAAATCTATTACTGACCCTTTAAGAACCACTCAGACCTTAAAGAACTTTAACATGTCTTCTCTCTACAGTTCACTTTGGAACCATGAGAAAGTAGAGGCTAAATTTGAACTTAACTTGAAAGAAAACTTTAGGTCTGCCCTCACCACTTCAAAATCTTTTAAGACAGATGATACTGCTCTTATTGCTGCTGCTAAAAAGAAAGCTCAAAAGGCTTTACTGGTTCAAAAGTTGTTGGCAGAAAAAGAGACAGCTGAGAGTGATGTGGATAGTGGTACTGGGTCTGAAGAAAGCAGTGATGATGAAAGTGATACAGAAGGGTTTGCAGAAGGTATGGCTTTGCTGGCTAGGCAGTTCAAAAGGTTCAATCATAATAGAACCAGCAAGTCATACAAAGGGAGTAAGAAACCGAGTGCTAGGTATAGCAGCAAGTCAGTCAAGGGTCCTAAATCTGAGTGTTATAATTGTGGGAAGGTTGGACATTTTGCTGCTGAATGCATGTCCCAGGAAACGTTCAACTTCACATGCTAACTCTTTCTCAAAAGCTGACAAGTACAAGAATAAGTACAAAGCTATGAAAGCTCAGATGAAGGAAAGTGCTAAGACTGATAAGAAGGGTAAAAAACCAGAAAAGGTTCTAGTTGCTGAGCATCATGATTGGGATGAAACCAGCTCGTCGTCTTCCTCTGATAGTGATACTGATGATGATGCTGCTGGTTATGCTCCAGATAAAAAGCTATGTTTAATGGCCAAGGAGGTCAAGGAGTCTGATGAGGATGATAGTGGTAGTAAGTTTTTGGCTGATATGAGGGAAGCTGATCAGACTTGAGATTCACTTCAATGGAAAACTGAATTGATGTATAAGGTTGATAATTTTTGAACTTATACTGATGATGAAAAAGCCGAAATGTTTGACTACCTAAGAGTTGACTTATGTAGAGGCAGCAAACGTGAAGAAGTTTTGAAAACTGACAACAAATCTTTAAATGAGAAACTTAAAAGCAAAAATGATGAAATTAAAATGTTGAAAGATGATATTTCCAAACTTGAAAAACAAAACTTTGCTTTAAGGTCTTTTCACGTTGAGGCAGCAGAAGTCAAGAACCAGCTGGATAATCTTAAAAAGGTTGTCGCTTCGTGGTGTACATCTGTTCAACGCACAGCAAAGTGTGTTTACGAGCAGGTGCCTGCCCAAGTTGAAGCTTTCTTTGCTGGTGACTATGCTACTGCTGCTGCTATTGCAGAAGTTACTTTCATGGACCCAATTCTTGAAACTGATCCTGAAGCTGTCTTGCCAAATACTTTTGCCAAGATAGTTAAGGGTAAAAAGGTCTTGACAAATAAGTTTGTTAGACCTGCTGTATCCCCACCACCTGCCATGAAAGAGATTTTGGAGGATGAAGTTAAAGCAAGAGAAGCCAGTAACTCAATTGATGAGACTACTGACCCCTCAAGCATCTACTACATGACTCCAAAAGAAAGACGTATTAAAAGGGAAATCACATAAAATAATCTAAGAAAAGTTAAACCAACTGATTCCCCTTCGTGTTCGAGTTCAAATTGTGCTGAGCCAGCTGATGACAAACTTACTGGTCAACCAGTAGCTGTAGACAAGCCAGTCAAACGTAATACTGGCAAGTCCAAGGCAGCAGGAAAAACTTCTTCTAGCTCATCAGCTTCAGTAGACAAGCCAGTAACTTCCCACGCTGGCTCGTCAAGTGATAAAGGCAAAGCAATATGTCATGACTATGGTACTGGTTCTAAGAAGAAAGCTGCCCTTAAGGGAAAAGCAAAAGTGGACTCGAATGATGAGCTGTCTATCACTGAGATTAGTCAAGCTTGACCAGCTAATTGAGGCAGTAACCAAAAGTCAACCCGATCTTACTGCACCCATTTACTCAGTGTATGACCAGTCACCGATACCAAATGTGAGAAAATGCTACAAATGTGGCAGCAAGTTTCACTTAGCCAACCGGTGTCCTCTAACCCTAACCCCATCTGCTGCTACTTCTTCAAGCAAACCAGCAGACAGGAATAGATCATCAAAGATGACCCTTCCAGAACCCATCCTTGGATGGGTTCCCAAAAAGAACTAATCTCTTAGCTACTGTGCAGGGCATTCAAAACAAGCAAATCTAGTATCTCGATAGTGGTTGTTCGAGACATATGACCGGATGTAAGTCCCTGCTGATGGACTATCAAGAAAAGGATGGTCCAGTTGTTTCGTATGGAGATAATTCATTGGGTTACACAAAGGGTTTTGGTACTTTGACAAATGAGAATGTCACGTTCTCAAATGTTGCATATGTCGTTGGGCTTAAACATAATTTACTTAGCATAAGCCAACTGACAAGTAAGAATAAGATAGTCCAGTTCAGAAAGAAAATTGGCACTATTTTTGATAAGACAGGGAAGCCACTGTTGACTGCAAAACGTCATGAAAACATGTATCAAATTGACATGAACACAGCAGTCACAACAACTGATATTTGTTTCTATTCAAAGGCAGCAGACAACCTGAAGTGGTTATGACACAAGAGACTCTCACATCTCAACTTCAAAGATATTCACAAATTATCCAGTAGAAGTTTGGTGTCTGGGCTACCCACCATGTCTTATGTAAAGGACAGATTGTGTCCTGGCTGTGAAAAGGGAAAACATCAACATACCTCATTTAAATCAAAGCAAATCTCATCTGTTGAGAAACTATTTCATCATATGGATCTTTTTGGTCCTGTTAATGTGGCCAGCTGTAGTGGGAAGAAGTATACATTGGTTATTATTGATGAATATTCCAGATACACCTGGGTATTATTTTTAAAGCAAAAGAGTAAAGCTGCTGATATAATTATCAATTTTATCAAAAGAATGGAGCTTTTGAATGGGCAACTGGTGAAACAGCTAAGAAGTGATCATGGTATAAAATTCAGAAATGCTACATTAGAAGAATTTTGTGCTGACAAAGGTATTTCACAGAACTTTTCTGCTGTGAGAACACCTCAACAGAATGGTGTTGCAGAAAGAAGAAACTGAACTCTCATTGAAGCAGCAAGATCTATGTTAGCTGAGTCTGGGCTGAAAAATTCATATTGGGCAGAAGCTGTGAACACTGCATGTTTTACCCAGAATAGATCTTTAATAGTGAAAAGACATTAGAAAACTGCTTATGAAGTTCTCAAACGAAGAAACCCTCAATTTCATATCTTCATGTATTTAGCACTCCCTGTTTCATTCTAAACAATAGGGATCAGCTAGGCAAGTTTGATGCTAAGGCTGATGAAGGTATATTTTTGGGATATCCCAACATGTCAAAGGCATATAGGGGTTTCAATAAAAGAAGGGGTTGTTTTGAAGAATCAATTAATGTTACATTTGATGAAACTGCCTCAGCTTCATCTCCCAGTCAACAAGATGAAGAGTTATTGTTTGAAGAGCCTACTCAGCAAGCTCTTGATGATGAAGAAGAACCAGTTGCAAATCCCTCACCAATCCATGTTGATGGGTTCTCTGATGATGAGATGGAACACTCTGTTCTATCTGTGTCTAAACCAAGTGGACCTACTGGCTCTACTGAAGTCCTACAACTTGAGCATAGGTCTACTGGTTCTGAAGGATCACAAGCTGGTACTGGTTACATTAACAATGAACAGCTGTCTCCAACTGCTGCTCATACCTTTGAAACAGCTGATGATCAAGATGTTGTGTGTTCCACGACAAGCTCACCTGTTCATAACACTATATGGACAAACGAGCATCCAATTGAGCAAGTTATTGGTAATCTGGCTAGTGGTGTTAAAACAAGAAGGCATGCAACCAGCAACTTTTGTATGCATGTAAATTTTGTGTCTACCATTGAACCTACATATCCTGATGAAGCAATCAAAGATCCAAGCTGGGCAGGAGCTATGCAAGAAGAGATCTCCCAGTTTGATAGGAATAAGGTTTGGACATTGGAACCTAAACCTGATGATGAAACTAAGAAGATCATTGGTACCAAGTGGGTTTTCAAGAACAAGATAGATGAAGATGGGATTGTGATCAGAAACAAAGCTAGGTTGGTAGCTCAAGGGTTCAAACAGGAAGAAGGATTGGATTATGGAGAGACATATGCTCCAGTGGCTAGGATGGAAACTATCAGATTGTTCTTGGCATATGCTGCTAAGATGAACTTTAGGGTATTCCAGATGGATGTTAAATCTGCATTTCTAAATGGGAAGCTGCAAGAAGATGTTTATGTCAAACAGCCTCCTGGTTTTGTAAGCAGTAAATATCCAGACCATGTCTACAAGCTAGACAAAGCTCTTTATGGCCTCAAACAAGCTCCAAGAGCATGGTATGAGACACTCCATGTGTATCTCACTAGTATAGGTTTTAAAGTTGGAACAATTGATACCACTCTGTTCTCAAAAGAGACAGATGGTAATCTCTTGCTGGTACAGATATATGTGGATGATATTATTTATGGATCTAAAAATGAGAAATATTGTCAAGATTTTTCAAAACTTATGTCAAAGACATATGAAATGAGCTTACAAAGAGATTTTCAATACTTTTTGGGATTGCAAATTAAACAACTTGATGCTGGAATTTTTATAAGTCAGGATAAATATATCAAAGATATGTTAAAGAAATTTGGTCTGACCTGTTTAAAAGATATAGGGACCCCAATGGCAGCATCTATTAAAATAGATGCTGATCTCAATGGTGAACCAGTTAATATCACTGAATATAGAGGTATGATTGGATCCCTACTTTATCTTAAAGCCAGCATACCAGATATTATGTTTGCCACATGTCTCTGTGCCAGATATCAAGCTGATCCTAAAGAGTCACACTTGCTAGCAGTAAAAAGGATATTTACGTATCTGAAAGCTACTGCTAAACGTGGTCTTTGGTATCCCAAAGACCAGGATTTTGAGCTAATTGGGTATTCAGATACTGACTTTATAGGGTGTAAAATAGACAGGAAAAGTACTACAGCTGGTAGTTGTACTGCTCAAGTACTATGGATGCAAAGCCAGCTGAAAGACTATGGTGTTCATGTTACAAAGACTCTAATCTACTGTGACAACACAAGTGCAATTGCTATCACCAACAATCCTGTGATGCATTCAAGAACAAAGCACATTGACGTTCGATATCATTTCATAAGGGATCATGTTCAAAAAGGAGATGGGGAGCTACATTTTATTTCAACAGACCAGCAGTTAGCAGATCTATTCACAAAGACCTTAGATGAGAAACGTTTTAACTATCTCATCTCTGAGCTGGGTATGCTTGAACTTTAAATAAAAGACAATTTTTGTTTGTGTGCTGGCTTTACAACATGTAGTGCAAACCAGTAAGTCACATTTGTTAACTTACTGCCTACATCTCAAACACTCAGTACAACAAGTTCTTTTATACTTTGGTTACTCAAAATGTTTTTAAATGAAATAATAAATAGCTCACAAAATTAAATGATTCCTTAAAACTAAAACTCATTTACTCCCAATGATTTAAATTAAATTCATGACATATTAAATGTAACAAAGTATTTTGTATTTAATACAAAACTTATTTTGTGGTCTTTAAATCAATTTTGAATTAAAACCTGCTGCATTTAATGCTGAATGGAAGGTATGAGTGTTCAAGCCGTATATACGTCATGTCAACAGTCTGTGTCCCCTCGAAAGTGTGCCAGTCTGTCACATCTGCCCACGCGCCTGCAGATGACAATTGCCATTTTCTCTTTCCTGCACTTTTTCATCCAATCACAACGGTTAAAAGAGTGTTTTATCTTCCATAATAACCTTCGGTTATTCATTATTCAAAATCACATACTCTTTTCTCTCAAAATCTTCAAATCTTCCAACTTTCACAACTTCATATCTTCATCTTTACCCATCATCAATGGCAGACCAACCACAATCACCACATGTTGAACACCATCCAGAGGAAAAACAACAGTAACAACAACCGGCACAACAACCTGATCAACAACCACAACTGGCACCGGAGGAACAGGTTGTTTAAGGACCACTGTGAATCTCCACCCAGCTCTGGTTAGGGCTGCTAATGCACCTGAACACACGACTATTCTCCTATCGAGAGGCAATGCTGCTCATTCACTCTCCATTCCTAAATCAAAAGCCAATATGGGTTATGAAATGCTAATTGACTACATCCGGAAATCCCCTCTGGCTAGAGCTATCACCGGTGTACCTTCACGATTATATGCTGCCTGCTTGGCACGATTTTGGTATACTGCTACCACTGCCACCACTCCCCAGAATGTTCCATGTATTCGTGGCATGGTAACCGAAACCCTAACTTGCTCCGTCACCGCTGAAGCCATCCGCCGTGCCCTTCAATTACCAGATAGACCGTTTGTCGATTCACCAACCGGTGATGTCTTTAGAAGGGAGGTGCTAGAAATCATTGGGTTTACTCAACCAATTGCTCATACACCTTTAAGGAAGCATATGCCACCTCTTTGGTAATACTTCTTTGGGCTGCTGACCCAGTGCATCAGCTAGAAATCTGGAAGTTTTGACAAGTGCTCAAATTTTGAGCTTAAAATTGGTCATGGATTGTTGTTCAACAGGAACATTAATTATGCCGGGGAGATTTATTTGAGGCTATGGGAGATGGTGCAAGCACCTAAACGAACACATTTAATCCCCTTTCCTAGGTTTTTAAGCCTGGTTTTTGAAAGTGAGCTGGGTGAAGCTTACCAGCAGATTGTTGATATACGACCTGCCTCTAAAACAAGGGGGTATGCCAAAAGATGCACATGCTGCTCTATATACTGGTTTGACACTAGGCATGCTCGAGTATCTTGCTGCTCGGGGTGGAGCTAACCAATCGACTGCCTCTGGTTCTGCACCAGCTGAGGGGGAGGGTCCTCAGCATAAGCCAGCTATCCGTAGGAAGCAGCCAGCTACCTCAACTAGAACAGCCACCGTCTCACATACTGGTAAAGCAGTAGTTGTATTAGAATCTAGTGCTCTCTGATAATAAAAAACAGCCCTAGTCTTATATACTGACTACCCAATTCTAGTATTGGAATCTGTTGCTTATCTATTTCTTGGTAACAGGCAAATCCAAACGTGTAAAGGCTGGCTCCAAGAAAACCACATGAGAGATTGCACCAGTCTCAACTGCTGCTCCTGCAAAGGATGTGGCTATGGAGCCTGGTGCGTTTCTAGACCATACAGCAAAAAAATCTAACTTAATTGAAAACATTTTAACTGCTGACTTGAAAAATGAAAGTGGAGTTAAAGTTATAACCTTGGCTCCCAAGCTGACTGGTTTTAAAACTAGTGTTAAGAAGAGTAGCAACCCATATTCTTCTAACCAGACACTTCCACATTTTTCTCAAATGAACATAATGCAATATCATCTGCTGACAGTACAACCAGCAGAGAACATCACTGACCCCCAAAGCAATCTTGAGCTGGCTCCTCATCGTGTTGAATCAGCTCAGGCTACTTTACAGCCAATATGTTACTTGGATCATGATAAGAGTCTAACTTCTACATCATTACCAGCCAGAACTCTTACGCTATCTGGGTCAACATGTGTTGCCAATGAGTCAGCAGAGTCACAGCTGCACTTACAGACACCTAACTCTATCTCAATCAAAGGGCTGACTAAACCACCAGTCTGATCCCAGAGACCAACAACAGATGCTGAGTCAAATTTATTTGGTTCTACAGTTGTTAATATAAAATATTCTTTTGTTTCAGTTCTTAGCAGGGTAGATGAACAGGCAGAGGGGGAGCAAGAAAAGGATGTTAATGTTTCTACTGATGAGCTCTCTGCCACTGCTACTGGTGTTGGTGCTACTGATTTGCCTACTGGTGGTGCTAACACTAGTACTGTTGTCTCTACTACTGCTGGATCTACTGGAGACAATGTGGTTGCTGGTTCCACTGATCTTACTGTTAATGAGGAGGTAGCTAATGCTGATATATCTGCTACTCCTCTTACTATCTTTGGTATTGCTGCTTCAACCACTGATTCTGAAGTGGTTGATGAGATGATAATGGAACCTCCTCCGGTACTTGAAAAGGTTATTGATAACATTGTTAAGGAGGTTCTTGATATTGATGCTGCTATCACTCCCACTGTTACTACAACTGCTACTCCTACTATTATTCCGGATGTTTCTGATCTTCAATCGAGACAATTTATTACTGTGGATTTCGCTGGTAATCTACAGTTTTCTGATTCAACACCGGATACTTTCTTTAAAGGTGCTACAGATGCTGCTTCTTCACCTACTGCACAGTCACCTACTATCGCTACTGGTTCTAAGGAACCCTTTATGAATGCTGGTACCTCTGCTACTGCCACTACTGACTCATCTCAGGCTACTGCTTCTGCTGAGCAGCAGCCATATGTGTGCCAGGTACCAGATCCTGATAAAGTTGTACCTAACTTCATCTATAGGGGAGCATCCATCACTCCCAGAGTTGCCTTGCTGGTGGATCAGCTAACATTGATCCCCAAAGTGCTCTGGTGTTAGCCAGTAAACTACCTAAGGAAGAGCTGACTGAAATGTTGTCTCAGCTTGATCGACCAGCAAGAGAAGAGGTATATGAGAGGCTGGCTACTTTGGAATAGATCAATGAGCAGTCATACTATCACTATTTTGGTATGGCTCCAGCTGCTTCTCCATGGCCTGGTACATGGAGGCCTCTCAAGTTCATCAGAGATCCCACTACTGGTAAATATATCATGCAACAACTTCCTGATTCGCCAGTACCTTCTGATTCATCAGCTTCTTCCTCATCATCTTCTTCATCTGATGGTGATGCTGATAAAGGTACTGGTAAGGAAGAGCCAGTCATTCATGATAATGTGACTGGCTCCAAAGATAAACCAGTGGATCTCACTGATGATGCTGATAATGATGCTGACAAGGATACCAGTGGTTCTAAACCTTCGGGTGAAGGTAAAAATGATGGTGATCATGGTGACGAGTCAGACTCCGACCTTCCATCTCCACCACCCCACGTAGGTACTCCTGTGTTAGTTGCTAGTGATCGCCCCTCAACCAGCTATACTAAGTTTAATGCTGATGAGGTGGCTGCTATCTCCACTTTGGCTGTCTATAAGACATTAGTTGAAGTCACACCGGATCTATAGAACACCATTCGATCTGCTATTGTTGAAAGAGTGTCTGAAGCTGTACGCACAGCTGGGGAGGTTACCACTTCTTCTATTGAGAACCCGCTCAAACAAGTGTGTGCCTTTGCAGATCTTGCTGTGAAAGCCATTGTCAAACAACATGAAGAGGAGGAGGATTTAAAGAAGAGAATCATCTCTCACGATGAGTACTGAGGATATTTCTCATCTTTAAGCTAATTTGGATGCTGCTAATCGCAGAATTCTTTTCCTTGATGAAGAAAACAGGGTGTTAGAAGAGAGATTGGATTCGCAGGAACAACAAATGGCTACTATGATTCCTGCCTCAGCTTATGTTCAAATGGTGGAGGTAATGCAATGCATGGCTAATCTTCAAGCTAGTGTTAGGGCTGATGTCCAAAATATGGCCATGGGTGTTGCTAGAAATGAAGTTCGTACTTCCAACCTCTGCTTAAGACAATATGGCGTAGATCCTGGTGCCCATCTTTCTCCTGCTGATGCTGACTGGAACAATTTTGCTTTCTCTGTCCCTCAGTCAGATAGTGACCTTGATGCACAGGTCTCCCCTGCTCACCCTTCTGCCCCTGCTGATGACAAAAAGGAGGAGAAGAAGTCTAAGAAAAAGTCCAAAAAGAGAAAACCATCTGAGGGGGAGCATGAGCATGAAAAGGCTCCTAAACAGCAGAGGAGAGATGGTGATGATGGAGGTGATGGTACTAGCACTAAGCTCAGCAACGCTCATACTGAAGCTTGTGTACAGGCAGCTGGTGAATCTCAACCCAGTGTGTCTACCACATCAGTGGATGATATTGGTTCTGGCAGTAAGCCCAGTGACATTTCTGAATTGGTTGTTGCTGAATCTTTTACTGTCTCTCAAACCATTGAACGTAAATTGAAAAAAAAAATGGAGAGACAGCATGAATTAGATGCTGCTTTCAACGCTAAGTTTGGGGCCTATGCTGCTCTAAAAAGACTTAAAATGGAGCGTAGGTGAACCCTCACTCCTGATAAGCGTGAAATTGATGATGATCTGATTAGCATTGAAGAATATAAAAGGGCTACACTGAAAAGAAATACTAAGTTCATGATCAAGTATGAAAAAAAGAAAGCCAAGCTGTATGCTGAGCGAGCAGATAGAATAAAGAAGATGACTCCTGAAGAGATGAAAGACTATTTAGCTTCTACTGGGTCAGGAGGAGTTAGAGTTGATGTATTTATGAAATGGCTGGATGCAATGTTAGAAACCAGCTCATCTTCTCGACCAGTATCGTTTACTCAGCCAGCTACACAACAACTGCCAGCATATGTTGATATTCAGGGGGAGCATCTTGCTATTGTTCCCTATCTGCCACCACAAGAACCAGTATCAACACAAGAACCATCAGCTGAACCCATGCCAATTGACAAACAAAGGGTGAAATCTGCTCCTAGGGACAACCAGCCCCTAAGGAAAGGACCCCTATTTGAGGTAGCTAATGAAGATACTGAGGCAGTTGTGCCAGCTGATACTAATCAGTCAGCTAGTACTGAAGACACAACAAGGAGTGATGCGAATGAAGACACAGCCAGTAGTGTACTGCTGGGTGAAACAAGTATTGAAGACCCAGCAAAGGTGGATGTGCTGGGTGATAATCAAGATGATGATACGGTTAATCCTGCTGACTTTACAGTCTGGGGTAGTGGAGATCACTTATTTGTTCAATCACCTATCTCTCCCCGGACCCTCACTTATTTTAATAGAACACAGGATAATCGTGTTAATCAATTTCCAGTGAGTTCATCTGGCATAGGTGAATCAATCATGTATCCTCCATCTTTCCCAAAACGTCATGGTAAACACAGAACTTGGGAAGATGATTCAGTTGCCCGTGGTGAGCCAGACTTATTTAAAATGAATCCAGATGAAAGAGATGCTTACAGGCTGGAGATCACTGTACCAGAATTGCTTGAGCAAAGACAAGCAGCTATTAATGAAAGGATACACCAAGTTAGATTGCTGCCTCATCCTCTTGATCAGCCACTCTACATCAGTGCCTTAACTTATGGCATTGAAATAGGTGTATACTTAAACAACAGTGGTCAAAGGCTCTCTACTGATGAGGAGAAAGCTCAATTTCAAGAGGCTCGCCAGCTGGGTATGGATCTAAGGGAGTATCGTGCTGTCCTTAGAACTGAAGAGGGTAGAAAGATGATTGAAACAGTGAAGTCCCTGAAAATTACTGTCGATGATTATATGTTGGACTTACAAGCTGAAATGCAAAGAAGGGAGGCTGCTGATGTTGAACTCGCTGAGAGGGTAAGGCTTCAGGAAATAGAAGACAAATTGGCTGCTGATAGAAAGCTAGAGGCTGAGTCCCTCAAATTAGCTAAAGCCATTGTCAAGGAACAGGATAAGGCCCTTGATGAACTAGAAGCTGCTGAGAAAGCACCAGCTATTGCTCCTAAAGAAACTGCTTGAACCATAGAACTATCTGATCATTATTATAGGAGCAGGTATGGTGATGTGATGTACAGAAGATCAAATCCCAGCAAGATCATCAAGGTGTACAGAGGCTCAAAAAGAGCTTCCAATGTCAGTAGGGTAAATAATGTTCAAGAAAGGATAAATTATGATGAGTTACGATCTTTAGGATTCAGTGAATGGATGGAGATATTGGAGTATTTCATTGGTAAAGCTAAAAGTGGTATTAAAAAGTCATTGAAGCCAGAACTCCAAGATCTCTTCAACAAAGCTACAAAATTTGGAAATGCACCGGTGGTAAACGTAGAAGAAGTACTTTCTCAAAAACCTAAAGGAAAGAAATCTACTGGTGAAGGCCCACAAAGAAGAGATCGCATCATTCTACCTCCTCATATTCCTGTATTTGATCCTGCTGATATACCTATCCTGTTTCCTGAAGCCTGGAGAATCAAACAAGAGGAGCTATCTGAAGAGGAATTAGATAAAGATAAAGATAGATAGCCCTCTAGTGCTTAAATTGTATCTTTTGTTTATTTCATTTTTCATTATGATGTTCTTGTAATTACTGTATATACTCTGTTGTAATGAAAGTGAAATGAGTTTATCTTCAAAATCATATCAAATTATAAGATATGGATAACTCAGCAAAAGATCCGAAAAACAAACTTAAAAAGGGATAAATTTACTGCCTATATTTCATTAGGTCCCTCGGTGCTGGCTTTAGTGTTTTCTCTATATGTCATAGGTTTTGTCATCATCAAATAGGGGGATTGTTGAGTCCCCAAAATAATTAAGGATTTAATTATGATAAAACTGTAATTTATTTGCACTAAAATGTTATGTGCAGCCAGCACAAGGTTGTTTATGTATAGACAGCAGATATTGTTGTGTCGAGTGTTTAGTTTGCTGCTCAGTCTACCAGCACAAGGTAGACAGTGTTCTTCAATCAACACAGGATGTGTACTCAGCAGTTCAAGAATATCAAGTGTCTCAGCAATGATATATATATATATATATATATATATATATATATATATATATATATATATATATATATATATATATATATATATATATATATATATATATATATATATATATCGAAGAACCAGCACAGCTGGAATGCAGCTTACTACATAAGACAGCTATGCTCCATTATAAGCATAGTAGTTTCCCGAGTGGTCTACATCAATGGTACTATTCAACAGAAGTCAAAGACAAAGTTGAACAGAAAAGGACACGCGTCGGCGGCTGACAAGTGACCTTAAAAGACCACGTGGGAATGCAGAAGTTTAACGCACGTACAGACATGGGTTATACTTTGTCAACACCTAGGGAACACAACATTCTATTTGTTTAATCAAATAGTGGTGCCAAACCGAATTGGGGTGTTCCTGTAAATAGTTACCAAAGAGGAAAGAGGAGAGCATGCTCTCTGATGCAGTTGTCCCCACAAGTACAGACATCCTATGTACCAGTGGACAATATAACCATTACACGGTTAATAGGACTACTATAAATTGTTGTATCCACTATTGTAACAACTTGTGGTGTGGGTTTATTTATTTAGAGTCAAAAATGTGTAATAACTTTTAGTTTACCTCTTAGCTATATTCTAGGTAATCTATATCAACCAACTATCATTCCACCAAGGATAGTTGTAATTCATTGTGGTTCAATCAATAAAGAATAACCGTTGAAAATTACCTGTGACTCTATTTAATCTTCATGTTTGAATATACTAATCGTGTTTAGCTGTTAAGTTAATTAAAAGAAATTGTATTCACCCCCCCTCCTTTACAATACTCATGTTGTTATCAAGGGACCAACACAACTAAACCCATATCAACAGATTTAGATATATGAACTCCTAAACCTGGTGCACCTTTAAGATATCTCAAAAGTCTCAAACCACATTTAAAATGTGAATTTAGTGGAGAATGTATGAACTGACTCAACAAATGTACAGAATAAGATATGTTAGGTCTGGTTAAAGTTAGATAGATCAATTTACCAATAAGTCTTTGATATTCATTAATGTTGGATAAAGTTCTGTCACTCTTAGTTTTTTCAGTATTTAAGATAAAACCAGACTCCAAAGGAGTTGGTGCAGGCTTACACCCAAGCAAACCAAATTGAGATAACAATTCAAGACAATACTTTCTTTGTGACAAACAAATTCCAGTTTCTGTTTTTAATACTTTTATTCCCAAAAAATACTTTAAAACACCTAAATCCTTTATTAGAAACTTTGAATTGAAAAACTGTTTGAACTTTTTTATTTCATGCACATCATTCTCAGTTATCACAATGTCATCAACATAAACAAGAAGAACAACAAATATGTTCTTTTCAGATTTCACAAATAATGAATAATCATTTTTGCTTTGAACAAACCCATGTTCACTCAAATCACAAGTTAACTTCTCATTCCATTTTCTTGGGGCCTGCTTTTGTGATGACCCGGAAATTTCTGACCAAATTTAAACTTTATCTTTAAATGATTTAATGTTTTCGACACGATAAGCAAAGTCTGTTAAACTGAATCTCAAAATTTTGAACTATTCAAATATCTTTCGGTTGTTCTCGACGATTCGCGAACAATTATATGTAAATAGATACATATACTATAACTTGAAAACGTAACAAAGCGTTAAGTAAACGATACTGTGCATTAAACTTATTGGTTTGATTATCTGATTGATATATTTTACTACGAAGTTAAAATGTTATGTTAAAAGATTGAATTAAAAGATATTTACTGAGTCCTTTAAGGATTATGATATTATTACGAGTCTCTGTTGTAAGGTCCACATTGATTTAAGAAATTATTCCTTTTTAACGGTATTCGAAATATATGGTAAAGTGTTTGTTTAAATAACGTAATTTGGACACATACAATAATAAGAAACATTAACTGTTAGAATTAAAGCTATGAATAACTTGCGATGTGTAATTTAAAACGTGTTTATTAATATTAAAAATATATATTAAAATGATTAAATATAATATTTAACTAGATATAAAACGTTTTGGATTTGGATATACTTGATTAAATAACGAGACATTGATTTATAAAAGTAAATGACCAAAACACTCAAATGTATAAATTATATTTCGAGTGATATAGTTTAGGGATAATTTAAGGCTATATTTTGACAAAGGTACGTATCCCAAAATGTAAAATGCAAGTTTTCTCAGTATACGAAAGGACGTTCGAAAAACCGGAACCGGGATAGAAGTCGAGTGACAACGTACGACTTATCGGGACGAAAATTACAAGTCAACTATGCACATGAATTTAATATAATATATAATTAATTATATAAATTATTTATTATATTTATATTATAATATTATGTCGACAAGCTAGTGTACAAAAGAGATGTGAGCTGTCCAGGCAGGCCATGCGATCGCATGACATTTGTACTAGAAGCCCATGCGATCGCATGGGCATCAGATTCAGAAAACATTATAAAAGCTCGCGAGTTCAGTTGTTTGTCACACACACATATTTATTTATATTACTTCCTCCGTATTTAAATTATTATTATTATTATTATTATTATTATTATTATTATTATTATTATTATTAAGATTAATATTATTATTAATCTTATTAATTATTAGTATTATTAATTATTAATTAGTAATATACATAAAATACTACGACGAGGTTATGAGCGTGTCACTTTCAAAAATGGGTTTTTGAGCGGGATAAAGTTAAGGAAATTATGGGTTATAGCTATGGAGGTTATGGGTAATGTTCATGGGTATTATTTACAAGTCAAACCTAGTGTTTATCATATTCGTTGCGTCTACGTACTTTCCTGCAATATGAAATCACAATATTGATACGTAAGCATTCATATCTTATCTTTTATATATTAATTGAATATCCATGTCTAGTGCTCGAGTATATATGTTTAGGCATGCCAGTATGCTTAATTTCGTCTTTAAACAGTTTGTATTGATTCACGAATTAAATACATATATTACTAGTAAAAGGTATATGATATACATGTTTTTGGAAAGCTAATGAAAAATCAAAAACTTTTCATTTAGATATCGAATAAGTTCGATGAACGGATTAAAAGATATGATCAACTGAATTATGATTGACGTTAATTGAAATTGCTTTTGAATCTGCAATTAAGATTTAAACAACTTGTTTACAAGATTGATAAAATGGGTTTTTAAATATTACCAGCCGAGTAAATGAATCCTTATATAAGGTACGTCTCGTTTGTTGAACTATTGTCAAAATTGACTTTTTGAAACGACTTTGGATAACTTTTGTATGTCGATCTCGAGCATTAGGATTGTGATACACTATGACCAGACCTAGCTTGATAGAAATTTATTGACCAACATATGTTCTCTAGGTTGAGATCTACGATTATTTGATATTCTGAGTTTCGGTCACATTACGATGAACAACTTTATGTGCTGCTAAGGTGAGTTTCATTTGCTCCCTTTTTAATTGCTTTTGCAATCTATATTTTTGGGCTGAGAATACATGCACTTTATTTTAAACGCAATGGATACAAGTACATGCTAAATTCTACACTGAGTTTGAACCGAAAATCCCTTAGCTTTGGTAACTAGTAACTGCCAGTTATAAGAACTAGTGGGCGCGAGTAGTAGTATATGGATCCATAGGGCTTGATATCCCTGTCCGAGCTAGAGCACTAGCCTTTTAACAGACGTATGCTATTTGAGAAGCGTACACGTTGGTTTGCGTGTATTATTAAGATGATTATATAAAGGGTATAAATTATATATACTTTAAGTTTAGTTACCAGGGTGCTCAATTTCGTAGAATATTTTGATAAACGTTATATTTTGATAAACGTTTCTAGATGAAACAATTGAAAACTTGTGATTCACCTTTATGTACAGATTATGTGAAACACTAAAATTATGAACTCACCAACCTTTGTGTTGACACTTGTTAGCATGTTTATTCTCAGGTTCCCTAGAAGTCTTCCGCTGTTTGCTTATATGTTAGACAAGCTAGTGCATGGAGTCATACATGGAATATTTTTCAAGGGAACGTTGCATTCACCAAATCATCACCATGTATCTTATTTTGACTGCATTGTCAACGGAAGTACTATTGTAAACTATTATTTACGGTGATTGTCTATATGTAGAAATCATCAGATGTCGAAAACCTTTGATTTAAATATTCATTTATGGTGTGCCTTTTCAAAAGAATGCAATGTTTACAAAACGTATTATATAGAGGTCAAATACCTCGCAATGAAATCAATGAATGACGTATTGTCCATATGGATTTGGAGCGATCATCACATTTGGTATCAGAGCGTTGGTCCTAGTAAACCAGGTCTTGCATGAGTGTATCTAACTGATAGTTGTTAAGATGCATTAGTAAGTCTGGACTTCGACTGTGTCTGCATGTCAAAAGTTTTGCTTATCATTTCTTATCGGAAATTACCTGTCTATCATCTTAAGTCTAAACGCGTCTTATTGCATTGATTGCATAGATAGTGTATAGACCAAATTTCATATCTTAGAACATCTGTTACTGTCAACTTTACCTGACAGCTTTCGAAAATTTCTCCGTAATTTGCGGGATCCCTTGTACTATATATTGGTATTCTATGTAATTAGAATATCATCCGATACCCAAAAATCATTTCATACCAAAAATCCTTTATCTAATCATGTAAGATGAATCCCGTATCTAGTTCAAATTCCTTAAACTCCGACAGCTATTCCGATATGGATATTCACCTGAATTCCGAAGACAGTGTAACCGGAATGGATCAACCAATTAGCCATCATCTATTTTGGATGAATTGGGGATGGGTTCGTAGTCTACTTAATTATTGGAGACAAGAAGAAGGTGATCCATTCCATCCACCACATTGCCCTCTTGGCGAAGAACCTGAAGCACTTACCGGCGAACCTGTTCGTAATACCATTTTCTCTCTCATCTCTATAATATCTCGTCATGATCATATACTCTCTCAAATTATCGATCTTATTCATCCGCTCGTCTGAACCGCCAATCATCCCAGTGTAGTAGAAGAAGTCAACGAGCTTCGCGCTCGGGTAGTGGCTTTGGAGAATACGGTGCAAAGGTTACAAGCACCAGCAGCATCACCTGCATCAATAGTACCACCGAAAACAACACCAACAGTACCATTACCACCACCAACAACATCCGCACCGCAAGCCTCAACATCACAATATGTACCTTAAAACCGATGAAGTATTAACTCATTTTCCCTGAAGAAATTTTATGTATATTTAATATATATGAATTTTGAAATCAAAATAAATCTTTTCGTGCTAACTATTACATGTGAATCTTAACTGGTAGGTACTACTCGGTTAGTTCATATTACTAATATGCAATGATGTACATCCTTCGTTAACAACTTAACCTTCGTTAACTACAATCTCTGTTTCAACTCAATGAATTCCATTTCATAATAAACCAAGTGTATTATTCAATTACATAATTGATTTTACATTTTCATTCTCAATGTACTCGAAACTTTCTAGAAAACATCATTTGCACCTTGCGAAGTTTACAAGAATTCTACAAGCATCAACACCAAGGAATATCAATAAGAATAAATAATGAAGTATTGATTTCATTAGTGAAATATTCCACGAAAATTATATGATCTTTAAATGTTTTAGAGAATATTCATTTCTAAGTCAAGCCTAAAATCAAATGGGTTTAATATGATATTAACTCATTAAATCTGTATTGCTTCTGAAGAAAATATACATACATATATTTTCATAAAGACTGTAATGAAAATTCTTTTGTACAAAATATTAATTGTGAAATTTTTAATGGGTAAGTAATACTCGGGAAATATATAAGTTCACAATTAATACATTGTACATTCTTCAACTTTGATTCACAAATCTATTAATCATGCTCACAACGATATACAATCGTTTTCATACAAATTCAATTACATATTCTGATATTGACGGATCAGAATCCAAGTCATAACTCTGAACCGGTGAAATCATTCTTAGATCTCTACATCTTTCAAAGCTATACTTTAACTTTAAATCTGTGCAAGATCCATTAGCATTGTTTTTACCGAAAATAACCTTGCAATTACTTTTCAAAAGTATCCAGTATTATCAACCGTTCAACCAGTCAACGACGACCTTTCAGACTTGTAACTTTGGCATATACGTTTTTGTTACTGGGGAACCTTTCATGTTCTACCACATTAACAGTAAATGTACCAGCAAATTCATTAATCTGTAACTTAAAGTCTCTCCGAAAAACCATTATAATTGTTCATTGAAACCCTATCATGTACTCATCCACATCTTGTAACGGTAATTGTCATACCAACTACTGAGAATTAGCAATCAGTATTTCAAATTTCGCAGCAATTCTACGCCAACAGTTATATATATACATATAATGTCCATCTCCTAGACTTACTTACTTCGAATGTGAAGTTTCTGAAAAACAACCCGAACTGCGAAACTAGTCCTCCCAATTTTGGGGGAAAAAATGTTGATAAAGCAGCAAAAACTGTAAACAACTTTAACAGTCGAAAGTTTGATGATAAAGAATAGTATGGTGGTAAAGCTGAGAAAAATAGAAGGTTTGGAACTGGAAAACGGATTGAGCAGACCATGAAGGAGGCTGTGAACAAATCACAAAGATGAAATCTACCTTCAAAGAATACAAATGATTCAGTGTCTGCTGAAACCATTAGTAAGAACCTTACTTCTTATTCTAAACCTTCACAGACAGATTTTCCGCATCATCCTCTGATATTAGAAATTCTAAGATATCATCGTATCTTCCATTATAAATATCCTCCATATTTCTGAGATATTTTCATAACTATTCTTATCTGAAATCATTTATCTCTTCACGCTATCGGTGTTACATCATAAAAGAAACTATTTTAGTTTCTAATTTCTGAAAATTTCGAAAAATGGATGTTTTTGAAGTAGTGTTGGGAATTGAAGCATGAGTTAGTATAATATAATGACATTTGATCAACGTGATTATATTACAGTAAGTCATGCTGAGTTTCTAATGGAACGTGATAAAGGTTCACAGATCATACCCTCATCATGAACCATGTTACATAACTCTTTCATTCTATTTAACCTCTAAACTATCAAGAAAATATTTTCTTAATGATTCGGTCTTTTTTTCGAGGTATTCTGGTAATTTGACAAGTCAGATTGTGCTATTACCGTTTCTTTCTTAGAACATTAATTATGTTCATTCCGAAATTCATACCTATGAATTCTGGACCATTATTCGCTTGATTTAAAGTCGGGAAGATAAAATAAAAGCATGAAGCTTCAAAATATCAATGGGAGTATATATAAATCACAGTAAATTGGAGAGAGTATTAACTGTGGATGTCAATGGAAAGACAGAAGCAGAGACATCAAAATATAAGGGAAGATATAAAACCCAACAACCACCCAGAAATTACAAACCATGTATATCAATGCGTATAGCAATATAAAGATACGGGAGAATGAAAAATACTATAACCCCAAGGTAATAGTAGAAGAAAATAATTTCCTCTGGTGGTAGATGAAAAAGAAGAATGAAGGATACGATAGCCAAGAAAATATCAAGAATCATAACTGGATTAAGCATTTCACAATCTTTTGGAAGTATGAAATAAGGAAGAAGATATAGGAGTGGTGAAAATAATGAAACCGAAGTGGTTAATTTATAGCAAAATATCAGACATAACAATCGAAGCAGATTACGCATTTAAAGGAAATCTTAATTTCCTTAAATTTTGAAGAATCAAATCTTATTTAGATTATGAAGATTTTCTATTCCTTAAATTCCGGAAATCAATCATAACTACGTCAAAAGTTAAGACGAATCGCTATTCTTTCATTTCTCTCTTTTACGATAACTTCTCTCATACGCTTTGAGAAATCGGATTGTTTTATCCATATTATTCAACGATGATAAAATTCTATTTATCAACTCATATTCGTCATGAAAACATTTTTATTGTTAGCCATGACGACCTCACTCAAATTTCGGGACAAAATTTCTTTAACGGGTAGGTACTGTGATGACCCGGAAATTTCTGACCAAATTTAAACTTTATCTTTAAATGATTTAATGTTTTCGACACGATAAGCAAAGTCTGTTAAACCGAATCTCAAAATTTTGAACTACTCAAATATCTTTCGGTTGTTCTCGACGATTCGCGAACAATTATATGTAAATAGATACATATACTATAACTTGAAAACGTAACAAAGTGTTAAGTAAACGATACTGTGCATTAAACTTATTGGTTTGATTATCTGATTGATATATTTTAATACGAAGTGAAAATGTTATGTTAAATGATTGAATTAAAAGATATTTACTGAGTCCTTTAAGGATTATGATATTATTACGAGTCTCTGTTGTGAGGTCCACATTGATTTAAGAAATTATTCCTTTTTTAACGGTATGCGAAATATATGGTAAAGTGTTTGTTTAAATAACGTAATTTGGACACATACAATAATAAGAAATATTAACTGTTAGAATTAAAGCTATGAATAACTTGCGATGTGTAATTTAAAACGTGTTTATTAATATTAAAAATATATATTAAAATGATTAAATATAATATTTAACTAGATATAAAACGTTTTGGATTTGGATATACTTGATTAAATAACGAGACATTGATTTATAAAAGTAAATGACCAAAACACTCAAATGTATAAATTATATTTCGAGTGATATAGTTTAGGGATAATTTAAGGCTATATTTTGACAAAGGTACGTATCCCAAAATGTAAAATGCAAGTTTTCTCAGTATACGAAAGGACGTTTGAAAAACCGGAACCGGGACAGAAGTCGAGTGACAACGTACGACTTATCGGGATGAAAATTACAAGGCAACTATGCACATGAATTTAATATAATATATAATTAATTATATAAATTATGTATTATATTTATATTATAATATTATGTCGACAAGCTAGTGTACAAAAGAGATGTGATCTGTCCAGGCAGGCCATGCGATCGCATGGCATTTGCACTAGAAGCCCATGCGATCGCATGGGCATCAGATTCAGAAAACATTATAAAAGCTCGCGAGTTCAGTTGTTTGTCACACACACATATTTATTTATATTACTTCCTCCGTATTTAAATTATTATTATTATTATTATTATTATTATTATTATTATTATTATTATTATTATTAAGATTAATATTATTATTAATCTTATTAATTATTAGTATTATTAATTATTAATTAGTAATATACATAAAATACTACGACGAGGTTATGAGCGTGTCACTTTCAAAAATGGGTTTTTGAGCGGGATAAAGTTAAGGAAATTATGGGTTATAGCTATGGAGGTTATGGGTAATGTTCATGGGTATTATTTACAAGTCAAACCTAGTGTTTATCATATTCGTTGCGTGTACGTACTTTCCTGCAATATGAAATCACAATATTGATACGTAAGCATTCATATCTTATCTTTTATATATTAATTGTATATCCATGTCTAGTGCTCGAGTATATATGTTTAGGCATGCCAGTATGCTAAATTTCGTAGTTAAACAGTTTATATTGAATCACGAATTAAATACATATATTACTAGTAAAAGGTATATGATATACATGTTTTTGGAAAGCTAACGAAAAATCAATAACTTTTTATTTAGATATCAAATAAGTTCGATGAACGGATTAAAAGATATGATCAACTGAATTATGATTGACGTTAATTGAAATTGCTTTTGAATCTGCAATTAAGATTTAAACAACTTGTTTAGAAGATTGATAAAATGGATTTTTAAATATTACCAGCCGAGTAAATGAATCCTTATATAAGGTACGTCTCGTTTGTTGAACTATTGTCAAAATTGACTTTTTGAAACGACTTTGGATAACTTTTGTATGTCGATCTCGAGCATTAGGATTGTGATACACTATGACCAGACCTAGCTTGATAGATATTTATTGACCAACATATGTTCTCTAGGTTGAGATCTACGATTATTTGATATTCTGAGTTTCGGTCACATTACGATGAACAACTTTATGTGCTGCTAAGGTGAGTTTCATTTGCTCCCTTTTTAATTGCTTTTGCAATCTATATTTTTGGGCTGAGAATACATGCACTTTATTTTAAACGCAATGGATACAAGTACATACTAAATTCTACACTGAGTTTGAACCAAAAATCCCTTAGCTTTGGTAACTAGTAACTGCCAGTTATAAGAACTGGTGGGCGCGAGTAGTAGTATATGGATCCATAGGGCTTGATATCCCAGTCCGAGCTAGAGCACTAGCCTTTTAACGGATGTATGCTATTTGAGAAGCGTACACGTTGGTTTGCGTGTATTATTAAGATGATTATACAAAGGGTATAAATTATATATACGTTAAGTTTAGTTACCAGGGTGCTCAATTTTGTAGAATATTTTGATAAACGTTTCTGGATGAAATAATTGAAAACTTGTGATTCACCTTTATGTACAGATTATGCGAAATACTAAAATTATGAACTCACCAACCTTTGTGTTGACACTTGTTAGCATGTTTATTCTCAGGTTCCCTAGAAGTCTTCCGCTGTTTGCTTATATGTTAGACAAGCTAGTGCATGGAGTCATACATGGAATATTTTTCAAGGGAACGTTGCATTCACCAAATCATCACCATGTATCTTATTTTGACTGCATTGTCAACGGAAGTACTATTGTAAACTATTATTTACGGTGATTGTCTATATGTAGAAATCATCAGATGTCGAAAACCTTTGATTTAAATATTCATTTATGGTGTGCCTTTTCAAAAGAATGCAATGTTTACAAAATGTATCATATAGAGGTCCAATACTTCGCAATGAAATCAATGAATGACGTATTGTCCATATGGATTTGGAGGGATCGTCACAGTTTTAAACCATATAAACTCTTTTTTAATTTGCAGACTCTTTTTTCAGACTCACTAAAGTAACCTAAAGGCAAAGACATATACACATCTTCATCAAGATCACCATATAAGAAAGCATTATTTACATCTAGATGATATAAATCCCATCCATTAGTAACAGCAAGACTTATAACACATCTAACAGTGGTCATTTTGACAACTGGTGAGAAAGTTTCATCAAAGTCAATGCATTCTCTTTGATTATACCCTTTGGCCACAAGTCTTGCTTTATACCTATCAATTTGACCATTTGATTTATATTTGATTTTATATACCCACTTACACCCAATGGGCTTTCTATCTTGTGGTAAATTTGTTAATTCCCAAGTGTCATTTCTGTAAAGTGCTTCCCTTTCCAAATTCATAGCATCTACCCAATGTTGAACTTACTAGCTTCCCAATAAGTTGTGGGTTCAATGCTTTTGTTAATGGAAGTAACAAAATAGAAATTCTCAGATGTTAAATTACTGTAATTGACAGTTTTTTCAATACCAAATTTTACTTTTCCTTCAATTACATAATCATTAAACTTTCTTGGCTTAACAGTGTCTCTTTGTGATCTTCTTAATGTAAAAGAAGGTCCTGGTGTATCACTATCTTGTAAAAAAGTTTCAGTTATGCTCTCAGGGTGATGCTTATCAGCATGTAATGTTGCAACTGTTGGATTACTACCAGTATGTTCTGTAGAAACAGCATCATTTGGCAGATATCCTCTAGTGCCATCACTACTTAAGTCATCTTTCCCTTCATCATTGGGACATTGAGAGACTTGGTTTTCACTTTCATAAATGTCAAAGAAATTTAATTGATTAACATTAGTTACTTCATTACCAACAAAACAAGTTTCCATTGTTATAAATGGAAACGCATTTTCATAAAACCTGACCTCTCTGCAGTAAAAAACAATTTTAGAATCAAAAATATACAATTTATAACCCTTTTTAATAGAAGAGTAGCCAATTAAAACACATTTTTCAGACCTTGCAGAAAATTTATCAGGTATTGTTTAAAACAGTTGAAAAACACAAACAGCCAAAGACTCTCAAGTGGGAAAGATTAGGTTATCTGTGATACACCAACTCAAAGGGACACTTGCCATTCAGAATAGAAGAAGGTAACCTGTTAATCAAATAAGTAGCAATTAAAACACAATCAGACCAAAATCTCAAAGGTATCCCCCCTTAAACATAAGAGATCTAGCTACATTAAGTAGATGTCTATGTTTCCTCTCTACAACTCTATTTTGTTGTGGAGTATGTACACAACTAGTTTGATGTATTATTCCATGCTTTAAAAAAAACAAGTTCATCTTTGAATTTACAAACTCTGTACCATTCTCACTTTTAAACATTTTGACCTTTTTTTCCAAACTGTGTAAATAATTGATTATGAAAATTTTCAACATTTCAATAAACTTCTTCCTTTGATTTTAAAATAAAAATCCAAACATCTCTTGTGTAATCATCAACAACAGTAAGAAAAAACTTATAACCATCCCTGCTAGTTACTTTGTATGGGCCCCACACATCTAGGTGAATAAGTTCACCCAAGTGCGTAGACTTATGATCACTCAAAGGGAAAGACTCCATTGTTTGTTTTGCCTTATGGCATACCTCACATTGTTTATCATCACTTTCCTTTATGAATTTTAGCTCATCTTTTAAAACATCCAAAACTTGATCACCTGGATGACCCAGCCTACTATGCCGAGTGATTTTAGACAACATATTACTCAATTTTGTTATATGATTACACTCACCTTTATTTGAATTTGTGAACACATAAAGACCTTCATATACACTACTAGTCACAATGGTCTTCCTTGTGACCAGTTCCAGAATATAGCATGCATAAGCATCAAAACCAACAAACAGTGAATTATCCCTAAACAGACAATAGACAGATAATAAACTTACACAATATTCTGGAATAACCAGAACACCATATAAGACAAGTTTATCAGATATTCTTAAATTTCCAATCTGTTTAACTCTAGCTCTAGTTGTATTTGGGCGACCAACAGCTAAATTTAAACTTGATACATCAATTATAGATTCAAAATCCTTATCTGAATGAGTCTTATGCTGGTTAGCACCAGAATCTATAATCTACCCAAAATTAACATTACTTTTATTGTCAGTATTACATGATTTGAAGTACTTATTAAAGTTATTATTGAATATAGCATTTAAGTTCATAAAGTTACCTATCATATTAGCATGATTTTGAACAGGTAGACTTTTCTCATCAAGCATACAAATCAGCTTAGCAATCTGTTCATTTGTCAATGTCAAAGAACTAGAACCAGATTTATTATCATTACCACCAGACAAACTGTTATGACTATTAAAAAATGATGAATTACTTTGACATTTTTTCTTAAAATTTGGTGGATATCCAACTATTTCAAAACATCTGTCCACTGTATTATTGGTTAGTCCACATTTTGTACATTTTAAGTTGTTATTTCTAGGTGGTTAACCTATAATTTAAAGCATTTATCTATGGTGTGACCTGTTCTACCACATTTTTTACACTCAGGTTTGGGATTAGCATTAAACCCTTTAGGTTTTCCAACATTAGAATAAAAAGCAGATGATTCTGTAATAGATTTCTTATCATGTGTTCCTCTGTGTGACTATTCCCTTGAGATTATATTAAAAACAGCCTTAACAGAAGGAAAAGGATCACTAGTAAGAATTGTGGTTCTGACTGGTTGATAGGAATCATCCAGTCCCATTAAAAACTTCATTAATTTCCTTTGATTATAGTATTCTTTCCTCTTTTTATCAGCATCACACTCACAAGTAGGTAATTTACACAAAATGTCATACTGTTTCCATAGTGAATTTAATTTGTGATAATAATCAGACACATGAGTGCCATTTTGTGTTAACTGAGTGATTTTCTGTTCAAGATTAAACAATACATACCCATCTACTTTATTGATCTTGCATATTTTTACCATTGGGTTTAACATACATGCTCAATGTGTTAGTGAGGTTTAAGGATCTTAGAACAAGGCTCTCCGGTCCGACTACCGTGAATAACCCTGGCCGACATGATGATGTCGGCGGGGTGGCCAAGTGATTAAGTCCACCTTCCATAGCGATCACTGATCAGAAGGCCCCAAATAAGGTTGTAGGTGCTAGCTTAATGAAGAACTAACATGTTAACCTTGAAGAGACGAAGAATGATGCTTAATTACGTAAGGCGTGTGGCAGATGGTAGTTACGTAATGTGACGATGGCCCTAGAATGATAATTAGGGTTGGTATATATAGGCAAACCCTAATTCTAGAACCGACTACGATTGTTGCAATCCTTTCCATAACTAACTCCCCCGAATCTCGGATATAATTATGGAAAAGATATTAACTTGATAACCAAGTAACCGCTGCACAGGGAACAAAGGCATTCGATAAGAATCCGCATACCGCATGCCGCATGCAAGTTAACACGCACGCATGCCTCATTGCGCCTGCGGTATGCGGTATCATTATGTCCCCCCAGTTTGATGTTATATGACGCAAGACATATGATATCAAACTATTAAGCGAAAAAGGAAAAGACAAGAAAACGTCCAGCATTGAATTTTCCGCTTGCGCCTCGATGTCATTAAATGCCTGTCACTGTCGCAGAAACCCATTCGGCTGACAAGACAGAAAGTGGCAGTTGACAGTCGCGCGTAAGACTACGCACCCCTACTTAATCATACCATACTGTCATCCACGCGCGTAAAGAAAATGCTATCCATTGATTGCGTTACACGTGTACAGCCAGGATGAGACCGTTTCACCCCAAGCCTTCTAATCTTCACTATAAATAGACGGCACTCACCCTCATTTCTACTTTTCTACCATTTGCTTCTTCAATACGCTGCCGATTTCGTTTCTGATCAAATCCCGAATATTCCGGCCAACTTCGAAAGGTTAGTTATTCTTCATTCACTCTACAGAAAATGACTAAAGTTAACGAGACTTACGTAGATATCGTAGTGTCTGTTATAGAGTAGAAGCATATCGATTCCTTAGTTAAATAGTACCCACCCCTAGCACAGTACAATCTGGTGCCACCCTTGTCTACTCAGCGTGCCCACAAACCGCCGGAGAAGAAGGTAGCCATATACGAGCATGCATTTAAGCATGGTAATTTTAGGGTGCCTCCTTCCGACTTCTTTTTAGGCGTCTTAGATCACTTCGGCGTAGGATTAGGGCAATTACACCCTTACGCAATAGGAAAAATTGTGTTGTTTGAGATGTGGTGCGCTGCACTCAATAAGGTTCCCTTAGTGAAGGTGTTCTGTCACCTATACCGCTTAGCGAATCATCACAAGTCTTGGTTCACTTTCTTCGCTCGCCAAAACTTCACCAAAACCCCCAAATCAAATGCGGGCCAATGGAAAGAAACTTTCTTTTTCATCGACCAAACTGTAGTTGGGGCCAACTTTCCGAAAACACTTATCTGGTGCGAAAGCGTGGCCAAGGATGTGAACAAAACCCCCGCTCTTGATGATGAAGAAACGAAGCTGCTAGCGGAGTGTGCTAACGCACAACTCGTGCACCGCTCATATGGGAATGTGATGTTACGGTTAGGAAACATATCCGCGCACTGGCCTTGGGAGAATCTACGTCCGGCCATAGTCGCACAGAATGGCAAGTGTAGGATTAGCACATGCATATAAATATATAAAACCACTAGCGCATTCGTACAGGTTCTGATATTGCGTATATGTTTGCAGAGATGAAGATGAAGAAGGTGCTCACTGCGGAGGACATCACGGCCATTTCTTTCCGCAAACAAAATGTCAATGAGCCGCTTGAGCAGGAAAAGACTGGCGAGAATGAGGGGCCAGCACCTGCCACCTAGGGCAACAAACGCAAGGCTGCCGACACCACCCAAGCCAAGCAGAAAAAGAAGAAACTTACCCCCAAACAAGTAGAGGACATGCGGAACGACAACTTTGTTCCCGTTGATCCAACATCCGCAGACCTACCTCCCCCCAGTACTGGTAAGCGTCACCTCGTTTGTATAAATACCGCACTTAATTTTTAAGCGTTAACATATTACCCCTGTGCAGAGCATGTTGAGGAGACGCACCACACTCCACCGCAAGGTAATCCGAAGCTTGAAGCCACCGCCACATCAAAAGACAAGGCAATTCATCTTGATTCCGATTCTGCACCAACTACGCCTTGCGGCAGCTTCCGCCTGGCCAACTTGAGCCAACTCACCCAGTCCTCCGCCGAGAATGCCGCAGAGCAATCTGCCTTCCTGCAACAAATATTTCCTGCAGAGTTCCGCGACCAGCTATCTGCACTACCCTTCAACCAAGCGCACAATGCCTTTATCCAAAACGGCCTTGTGTTCTTTGGCATGTTTGCGGATCAGGCTCGCCGATCCACAAGTTTGTATCAAGTGACCTTGCAGAAAGAAACAGAGCTGGGGCTGCTGCAGGCGGGTGTTGAGCAGGTGAAGAAAGACAGGGATGCCGCGGTAGAGGCGCGCAAAGCTGTAGAGTTGACTGCGGCGGAAACTAAAACCGCATTGATTGAGGAAAGAAAGAAAAACCCAGAATTGGTTGGTGCGGTCGACCAAGCTAAAGGGGAGACTGAGCGTCTGCGGATGGAGTTAGAAAGGGTGACGAGAGAAAAGAATGACGCGGTTACAGGTCGCGAACTAGCCGAAGCGGACTTATTAAAACTACGCACCGCCCTTCCGACCATTGCGCAGAAGGTGATGGATTCCGGGCCCGTAACCGAGAAGTTCAATGCCTACGTTGATGCGGTTGAGGATCACGAAACCAACAAGGCAATGGTGGAGGTGGTCAAAGGTTGCGGTATGACGCCCCCGTACCTCGACATTGTGCAGAAATATTTGAAAGAGGGCACGACCCTGACGCTCCTGGAAGCCGAAGACGCCATCACGACCATCCCAATCCCCTTGATCAATGGTTTTTCTGCGGACCCAAACATGCCAGTTGACGGGTTTCTCAAGGAAGAGTTTTAGCTGTATCTTCTATTTGCTTGCGCCGTAGGTCCTATGATATAGGCAGGCAATTGTAAAATCAATTCTTGAGCCGTAAGTCCCGTGTAGGGCAGGCGTTTATTACAACTTGTAATTTGTAATGACTTAATTTTATTTGTATATATTTGTGATCTGCATGCGTGGTGTATTATTTTGTTTATATATCGCGAATCAAAACAAAGGATGAACGCGAATCAAAACAAAGGATGAACCGCATGCCTATGCGAATAGTTAACCAAAACTAATGCGTATACGCAGGTTTCGCGTAAAATAAACCAATATTTTAGCAATTTTAACGTGTAATAATTTATACTCCAAAGCTACTGCGTTATTGCTTTGTCATGTGCTAGAGGTGCACTTTAGTTGTATGGTAAGCAGCGCAACTAAAAATAAACCAATGTTTTTATACTTAAGAGTTCCTCACGCAAACCAATGCAAGAGTAATTACGCACAAGCAAACCAATGCTTGTATTTTTAAGTCGACTTGGAAGCCATCTAGTCTGCGTGGCGCTTGGCTAGGGGAAAGCCAATTCCCTTCACCTGCCGTTAATGTCTAGCCTTGGAACCAAACAGGCTTCTTCCGTACGGGGGCTAGAGGACACCCCTTAAGTAGGCAGGAAACGCATACAAAAAAGAGAAATACACATCAAAAGTATGCGCGAGTAAATATTTAATTGGCATTAATAATGATTACAACCGCGATACATCCAAACGGACGGAAAATACATAGAAAAAATAATGCGCTAAAATACATTGGAGTGATCAAGTCCATCCAGCTACATATAAGATTTTTTCAACAATGTCGCGTGCCAAGTGCGTTTCACCAGTTTTCCATCTAATATCTCGAGATGGTATGCCCCGGTGTTGCTTGCTTTTGCTACCTTGTATGGGCCTTCCCATCGGGGGCCCAGTTTTCCAGTATCCTCCGCATGACTTGCGTCATTCTGATGCCAAACTAAGTCCCCGCACTTATAAGAGCGCGAATGCACACGCTGATTGTAATACTTTGCAATTTTCTGTTTATTATTGGCTTCGTTTACCACTGCAGAGAGTCTGCGTTCTTCAAGCAGATTAAGATTTTCCCGCAAAGTTTCTGAATAATTTTCTTCGTCAAAATTTTGTATGCGGAACGTTGGTACCCCAATTTTTGCGGGCACAACAGCTTCGGACCCGTAGACCAAACTGAACGGAGTCTCACCAGTGCTTGCTTTTAGTGTAGTTCTATGCGCCCACAAAACTTTTGGTAGTTCATCCACCCAACCAACTCTGCCATGGCCTAATCTAGCTTTGATTCCGGCCACTATATCCCGGTTGGTGACTTCGCACTGGCAATTCACCTGCGGATGCGCAACGGAAGTAAAAGTTCGCTTAATATTAAGCTCTGCGCACCAACTACGAAAAGGATCCCCCGCAAACTGTGTACCATTATCACTAACGATTTCGTTTGGTATGCCGAATCGACAAACAATGTCTTCCCATACAAAATTCCGCACCCTTTTTCCCGAAATTGTTGCCAGCGGTCGCGCTTCAACCCACTTAGTGAAATAGTCGATTGCAACAATCAAGAATTTAATGTTTCCTGCGTGTACAGAGTATGCGTAAGATACTGACATAAGTAGCATATGGTATAAAATAAATGATAATATTACCTCGGCCTTTTGGAAATGGTCCGACTATGTCAATTGCCCATTTGCAGAATGGCCATGGTGAGGAGACCGAAATCATAGGATGCACAGGTTCCCTGCTGATAGGTGCGTGTATTTGGCAAGATTCGCATTGCTTCACTATTCGCGCGGTATCTGCGTACATAGTGGGCCAATAATAACCTAGCCGCATAATTTTTGACATAATAGACCTGTGCCCCGAATGAAAAGCACATGCACCTTCATGCACCTCGCGTATAACCTCCTCTGCCTCTTTCAGACCGATACACCTTAAGTGCGGCCCTAAATAATTTTTTAGATACAGCACGTCACCCTCAAGGGCATACAGTGGTGCCTTGGTGCGGACCTTCTTCGCATCAATGGAATTCGCAGGTGATGTGCCATCCCGCAGGAAAGCAATAATAGGTGCCATCCATGTTGAGCAGGATTCCTCAACAGGTGCTACCAAAGGCATCATAACAATGGATTTCGCATTCAGTTCTTCTATAAGAACTTTCTTCCCCAGATGATCAAAAGCCAAAGCAGTCAATTTGCTAAGCGCATCCGCTTTCTTATTTTGCCCCCGCATTACGTGGGAGATTTGAAAAGCTTCAAACTGGTCTGCGAGGTTATGAACAAGCGAAAAATATTGCTGCATGGCAATGTCATGCGCTCCAAAGTCCCCGCTGACTTGACTACACACCAGCTTTGAATCCACATAAGCGTGCAGAATTTTTACATTCAATTTATGCGCAATGCGCATACCTGCTAACAGAGCCTCATATTCTGCTTCGTTGTTCGTAACAGCAAAATTAAACCGTAGCGCATATGTTTGCTCTTCACCATCTGGACCAGTTAAAATTACACCCGCACCCGCGCCCGCTGCGCTGCAGGCACCATCGGTATATAACTCCCATGGTGACAAAATTGGTGCAGGCGTATCTTGATGTTCTGCTGATGCCTCGACATCCGCAGGTAACTCTGCTAGGTAATCCGCAAGTATTTGACCCTTAACCGCGTTGTGCGAAGAAAAATTTATTTCATGTTCTCCTAACTCAACTGCCCATTTAGCCATTCGGCCAGAAATCTCAGGCTTGTACAACACCTGAAAGAAAAATGATTGCGTTAATCAATGCGGTAACCCCGGACATTGGCGCAAATTAGGCATGTACCAACCTGTTTGATTGGTTGATCAGTTAGAACCACAATTGGATGTGCTTGAAAGTATCGGCGCAAATGCCGCGCCGTGTGGACCAACGCATATACTAGCTTTTCTATTGGTGAATAGTTTACTTCGCTTGATGTCAGCGTCTTGCTTACAAAGTAGACCGGCATTTGCGTCTGAGAAAACCTCAGCATTAATTGTATACGAAATAAATAATTCACAAGTAAAACGGAATGGATTACCTTTCCACGGTCTACGATAAGAACCGAGCTGATTGCTTCTTTTGATGCCGCAAGGTACATCGCAAGTGTTTCTCCTGTTACTGGCGCGGTGAGTGTTGGTAATTCTGCGAGCACCTTCTTCATCTCCTGAAAGGCTGACTCTGCCTCCTGAGTCCATACAAAGTCTTTTTTCTTTAAACAATTCTTCAAAGTATTGAAGAATGGCAATTGTCGCTCTGCGGCCTTCGACAAAAACCGTGTGATCACCGCAAGCTTCCCGGTCAGACTCTGCATGTCTTTCTTTGTCTTCGGAGATGGTAAACTATCAATGGCTTCAATCTTTTTTGGATTTGCCTTGATTCCCCGCGCTGTCACCACATGACCTAGAAACTTGCCTTCCTCTTCCCCAAAACTATATTTGAGCGGGTTAAGTTTCATGTTTATCCTGCGTAGAGACGCAAATGTTTCTAGGATGTCCGCGAGTGTTCCTTCTTCAATGTTGCTTTTAATTACCAGGTCGTCAACGTACGCTTCAAGATTCCTACCAATTTGGTGTTTGAACGCCGCATCAATTACGCGCTGATAGGTTGCACCTGCGTTTTTTAATCCGAAGGGCATCTTCGTATAACAGTAAATACCTTGCGGCGTATGGAAAGCAGTCTTGTCCTCATCTTCCGCAGCCATTAAGATTTGGTGATAACCCTTGTACGCATCTAGAAAACACTTGTACCGGAACCCTGACAGTGATTCCACCTTCCAGTCTATTTTCGGAAGAGGGTAGTTGTCCTTAGACACGCTTTATTAATGTCTTTAAAATCAACGCACATCTGCCAATTACCATCAGCCTTTTTGACTAACACAGGATTAGCAACCCATGTCTGATACCGCACCTCCCGCGGGATGTTTGCTTTGACAAGATTATCTACTTCTGCGCATAACCAATCACTGCGCTCAAGAGCCATATGCCGCTTCTTTTGTCTAACGGGCGTGAGTGATGGGTTAACATTCAATTTATGTTCCGCAATGTCTCGCGGTACCCCCGTCATGTCTGATTCACGCCACGCGAAAACATCTGCGTTGGCGGTCAATATTTCGTGCAATTTGGCCTTTGTTTTGGCTGACAAGCCTGCGCCGATTTTAATCCGCTTATCTGGATGTAAAAGGTTTGCTATGACCGTACTGATTGTGAGTTGTTCTCCCATTATGGGAATGTTTACAGGCACAACATAACCACACAACTCGGTTGTTTGATGTGACGCAATTGTGGCAACCCCTCCCTTCGTAGGAAACTTAATCAAACCATGCACCACCGACGGTATAATGTTAAAATGCCGTATGAAATTTCTCCCAAGCAGCGCGTTGTACCGTGAAGTTGAACGAACCACATAAAATTCAACTAACTCATGTCTGACCAGATGCGGATTATTAGCTTTCTCCAGAGAACCCAGATAACCTAATATCAGACTGTCGAAGCTGCGTTTTGACTTCTACAGGGAGAAAACGATAGCAATGCTCGTACATAATGTCTACGCCACTCCCGGTGTCAATATGCATGCATTTAACTTGTACTTCGCAAGTTGGGATGCGACACTTGATGATAATGGGCTCATTAACTGTGTCGATTGACATTACAGGAGGAAACGTGATTGGGAGAAGTTCCCAGTCATGGTGATCATTGTAATTTCTCTGCTGGCTAACTTTCTCTGCGTCGACCATATTAATGGTTAAGTCGGCGTTTTTTGTTTTATCAACTTTTTGCCATGCGAAAGTTTTTGCCTTCGACCCTTCTTCTGCGGATTTTCCCTTGTCCTTCTTAGGTGGTTTTAGGTGATCCAATTTACCTGCGCGTAGTGCCTCGAGTACTCGTTACATCAAGTTTTTGCATCGATTAGTGTCATGCCCGTAATCGTCATGGAATTCACAATACTTTGTTTTATCCCGCTTACTGAATTCTGTAAGCGGAGTTGGAACCACAAAGGTTGCGCACACTGGTTCGGTTGCCAAAATTTCTTTTGGCATTTTAGACAAACTTTTAAGCAGCGCGTAGTTCTGATTATTGATGCCGCGCTGATTATTGTTTCGATAATTGCCACTTGATTTCCCTTTATCATTCCTGGTAGGACCACCGCTAGGGTACCTTCCGCGAGAGTTGTTGCCACGATTTTGATCACGCGAACGATCATCATCGTCTTTCCACTCGTTGCATGAACTAGCTGTTGGAATATCATTATCTTCACCACTCCGCATATAGTCATGGCATTCATTAAGCGCTTCCGCATAAGTTGTTGGGACCGTATGGCGCAGACGCCTTACCAGTGTTGGATGACGTTATGAGTTTATACCATGTATGAGTTCGGAAATCTGTTGCTCTGGCTTGAGATCTGGTATGCGCAGACACTCATTAGTATATCTTGTGAGAAATTCACCCAAAGATTCCTTGGATTTCTGCACAATATCATGACATTCGATATGAGTGCATTTGCGTGGCCTCTGATTATGATATTGCAGCAAGAATTTCGTCTGCAGGTCCATAAACCCGGCTATACTACCCGCCGGCAGCTTATTAAACCATTCACGAGCAATACCCTGCAGTGTCATTGGAAATATCTGACACGCAACCGGATCCACCCAACCTTGAGTGCGCATTGCGCCTTCAAAACGCTGTAAGAAGTCATCTGGATCAGTTAAGCCATTGTAAGTACCCAACGTATGAGGTATCTTTGGCGCAGTTGGAAACGGATATGCAGTTATATGCGGAGGAAACTTATCGAAAGTAGTTGGTAGCTCAAAAGGTGGTTTAACAGGGTCACCTTTGAGCCCTGCGAAGAAACGCCTCATCATATCCTGAAAAAAATGGTTGTGAAAATAGGTGGACCATGTCAGGAGGTGTCGCCTGCATAAATTGGCTTGCGAGGTTTGTCTGCCCCTGAATATTTTGTCAGGGCTGCCCTGGCATCTGCGGATACAACCAAGGATGATTTGGAAAAGAAGGCAGGCTTGCCGACGCAGAGTATACGGGTATCTGAAAAGGTGCCGAAACCTGTGGCGCGGATGCCTGCGAGACCTGAGGATATGCCGCTATAAGCCCAACCGTATGCACAGTGCTTTGTTGTTTTGAGGTTATCGGCGTCCAATGAGAATTGGCATCCGGAATGACACCGAACCCCCAACTATTAAGTAATGCCTGCGCATCCGCAGGAGTCAAAAACTGCGAAATTAGACGCGGTGGTTGCCAAGGTTACAACGGTGTAAACGATGAATTCTGCTGAACACTCTGCGTCTGCAGAGGGATTGAAACCGTGGTACTATAAATAGGTACCTGGCCGCAGCATACTATGTGCGGGCCTACTGCTTCACCGCTAGTGCCTACCAAGATGACCCTTGGATCCACTGCGGAAAAATCCAACCGCGTGGTGGTAACTGGCGAGTTTGCCCTTGGCGGTGTAATCCCATCTGGATATATCGGCTTATACCTCTGAAAAGGCTCGCCGGATACAGGTGGAAGATATGGCGCGTATCCCGCCCCCGTAGTCATAGCCTGCGTATGCTGACTGCCAGATGGTGTGTTCTGATTATCCGTTTGAGTACGTTCCGACGAGTCCCCGGAAGTCATGATACTGTTAAAAGAAAAAATTAAAAAAAAAAATTCGTGAACAATAAGCCTTATAATTCAAAACCTTTTAAAAGAGAAAGCAATTAAACAGTCTTGAACTAATTCGACTCTCAATGAAAGCACCACTTGATCATGCATATTTTTACCATTTGGTTTAACATGCATGCTCAATGCGTTAGTGGGGTTTAAGGATCTTAGAACAAGGCTCTCCGGTCCGGCTACCGTGAATAACCCTGGCCGACATGATGATGTCGGCGGGGTGGCCAAGTGATTAAGTCCACCTTCGATAGCGATCGCTGATCAGAAGGCCCCAAATAAGGTTGTAGGTGCTAGCTTAATGAAGAACTAGCCTGTTAACCTTGAAGAGACGAAGAATGATGCTTAATTACGTAAGGCGTGTGGCAGATGGTAGTTACGTAATGTGACGATGGCCTTATAATGATAATTAGGGTTGGTATATATAGGCAAACCCTAATTCTAGAACCGACTACGATTGTTGCAATCCTTTCCATAACTAACTCCCCCGAATCTCTGATATAATTATGGAAAAGATATTAACTTGATAACCAAGTAACCGCTGCACAGGCAACAAAGGAATTCGATACGAATCCGCATACCGCATGCCGCATGCAAGTTAACACGCACGCATGCCTCATTGCGCCTGTGGTATGCGGTATCATTATTTATCATAAGTCTCTTTTAGTTCTTCCCAAACCACAGAAGCATATCTAGGATAAATTTTACCATAATACAATTCATCAGATACTCAACTCAAGATCCAAGACAAGACAACAACATTACACCTTTCCCATTGATTAGAAAGAGCTTCATCCTCTTCATCTTTTTCAAGTGTTCCATTTATAAAAACAAGTTTATTTTTAGTTTGTAAAGCTAATTCCATGGCACAAGCCCATGATTTATAATTTTTAGTTCCTTTGAGTTTAAGCATTATTGGGAATACCTAAAAGACGATGTCCTAAAGCTTGTTTCTTCTTTATTGAACATCGATTTTTTTTTACCACCGGGATCTAACTCTTCATTTATCACTTTAATACCTAAGGTGGTGAACCCTGTCAACATAAAAGACTTCAGGCCTATTTCACTTATCGGGTGCTCTTATAAAATCATTTCCAAGGTGCCTGCTAATCGGCTTTCCACGGTTATTTATCAAGTTATCTATTGCGAACAATCTTATAACACCCCGCCAAATTCCCATCTGACGGCGTGTTAATCATAGTTCCCACAGTTAACAATTACGCCCTCTATATGAGACGTTTCAAAGCATTCGCATTTAATTTTATTAAAAACATTGACTTGCAAAACATAAGTCAATGAACCAAAATAAGTAATACTATTGTGATCGTAACCACAAGCCAACAGTATTAAACATGTTCAAAAGTTTAAATCCGAAAGTAATAATTGTCTTTATTTAAAGCATGCTGACTCCACGGCCAGACTAAATCCTCAAACAAACAGCGAAAGCTATACCTTTTATGGACCTGAGAATACAAACACGCAAAAACAGGTCAACAAATAATGTTGCTGAATCTACAGGTTTAAGTAAGTAAATAGTATCTAAAAATCAGTAATCAGAAAAATAGTTCATTTGTATTTGACCATGAGATTTCAATAAGCACAACCCAAAGTTTCAAAATGTTACATAATCCATGAGCACCTGAATACTAGCATAAAGACCCCATTTACCCCCATAAAAACGTATACACTTGTTCGAGTGTACAAACAGTTCAAAGTAAATGCACCACAGTTATAGTAGGGTGAGGTTTGTCTAACCTAACGGATCCGTCTATCTAAATTGTGCTTACCCGAAGGTAATAAAAGGATTCAAGCGGAGGGCTTTGTGAACAAAACTCAATATGTATAATAAGTACTCATGTCAAACATAAAGCATTTGCAAACATGTAAAAGTAAGCAGCGTGTATTCTCATCCCTGAATATATGTAAAAAGTGGAACTGTAGACTCACCTTTGAAAAGCTCGGAATGAAAAGTAAGCAAGCAGCTTGTACGGTTTACAGTCAAGTAAAGCAACCTAAGTTTACGTATATAGGTTGGTCAGCATATATGCCTTATATAATAGTGGTTTCATAGAGTAAGTTGTCCTATTGCTCGACTCGACGCGTTTCGAAGTAAAAGTCAACACATAGTCAACTAGTTCATGCAAGTCAACAAAAGTCAACCAAAGTCAAACAAAAGTCAAACTTGGTCAAAGTAGTCAACTAAAGTCAATCATATCAGTAGGTCATGAAATCTTGGTCAACATGTTGATCCTAAGTCAACTAACATGTTTTAGTTCACAATTTGTCAAGTACGCGTTCACAGTTTATCATCTAGCATAAAGTTCATACACAAGTTACAAACAACGCACATAATTCATAGCACATAAATCATGGTAATATGGAAAACTTCATATCTCAACTAGACTCATAAACATTTCCAAAAAGAATGGTCAGGGTCTCATACGATGTCTACAAGTCGGGTTTCAGAGAAGGTGTAGTTATGGTTTACCAAATCAGTTTCAGACTGCGCACCAATATCGTAATGGTCATAACCGGAGCTAGGGACATGAAATTAATGCAAGGTTAGTGGACATGGTTCAAGGACAAGTCAAATTACCACATATCAAAATATGAGACATTTTTTTTAGCCAATTGGTAGAGTTTATTCGTGCAAATTAGACATTCTGTTTCAGCTCAATTCAGCAGTTACCGAAACTACGGCCTTAGCGTGCACAATGTATCAGGTTCTAAGGTTTTCAATAAACTAGATTTTTATCACATAACATACAAAGATTAAATATCCAGAAGATCAACTTCTCAAACCATTCACAAGTCAACTTATAAGGCTAAAGGTGCTTAAGTAGCAGATTTGGACAAAATACAGGTTACCGTTTTCGCACGCACATTACGCAAGCTATACTAATCCATACAACACAAGGCCTAGATGAAAAGTTATCTAAAACATATGAAATTTCCTAATATGAAATACTTGATTCATTATCTCATTTCAAATAGCCTTTAGAATTTATTTTAAGTTACCGAGCAAATCAGTTTTGTCATGAACGTTCGATTAAGTATAACGTGAGCATTACAACACCAAATAGCATGGTATCCTAGTCTAACTTGAGTGTTTTTGAATTCTCTACACATTTTTGATTATTATACAATCCAATTCCATGCACATTTTTCCAGAATTCGCATAAATCACAGATTCATCAACAAAACTTCATTTAATTGTAACTTACGCATACGGTAACGAAAATACGCAAATCCATAGCCTAAAATTATTAATTTTTCGAGAGAATTTCAAATATGTAATAATATTTAACATTAAATAAAGTTAAGTTTCTGTAATCTTGCAAAACAAATTCGTGATTAACCCTAATCACATCAAACGGTCGATTTAACGCAAGCAATTAACAATAACGCATATCGATTAAGCAATAGACCTATTTCACTAATAAACTCTAACAAAATCATATTTATAACAATTAGGGTTTATAGAATTATACCTTAGATTACTAAATTGGTTACACCAATGCGTAGCTAACGTTGTGAATTGCAAGACTCGTGTAGAACGTTTAATCTAAAAATCAATTTTTGATGATGATGTTGGTGTGGTTGGGGTCGACGAACAAAGGGAGAGGGATGGAGAAGCAATCGATTAATTTTGGGTTTTAATTAGGTTTAGGGAGTTTATGTTCATTTATATAGTTTCCAAATTAGGGCCTAATGCACACACAAATACCCAATACAAGTTCAAAATAGAAAATAAAGGGGGGAGTGGGGCGGGTTCAGTCGAATGGGGCCCACATGGGGTGCCCGGGCTCGTGTTGTCCATTAACGTGCAATCGTGATCCATTTCAAGTGCCGTTTAAACATACCGAAGGCCCGGAACGCTAAACCGATCGTTAAAACACAACCAATCGTTTAGTTTATTAAAATACCAATAAATTAAATATTTTACAAAGCTAATAATTATTAAAATAATTATTAAAAATAAACCCGAGCGTTTCGTTACTCGAAAAGTAATTTTTGCAGTTATTCAAACCGTACCGTTTTTATCGTATTTTATTATCCGAAATAAGTTTATTAATTAATATTAACCCATATTAATTCACGTAACCCTCCGGGGATCAAGTATGCATTTATTACACGTAAACACATATAAAGTCAAGTAACCACCGTTAAAACGATTAACATACAGTTAACGGAAGTGATGGAAAAAGCAAGGTTGTTACAAATCTGCTTTCATTAAGGGCCGCCAAATTCTTGACGGACCTTTAATGCTTAGTGAAATTATCGACTGGTACAAAAAGAAAAAGAAAAATCTTGCCATTTTTAAAGTTGACTTTGAGAAGGCATTTGATTCAGTTAACTGGCGATATTTAGACTTTATGCTTTCTGAGTTGGGTTTTGGTACTAAATGGAGATCTTGGATTCGCGAGTGTCTATCGTCAGCTAGAGCCTCGGTTCTTGTAAACGGTAGTCCCACGTTTGAATTATCCGGATTAAATGTGGTCTCTGTCAGGACGACCCTCTTTCCCCATTTCTTTTCATAATTGTAATGGAGGGTCTTCACCTGACATTTCAAGATGCAATTTCTTCAAATTCATTGCAGGGCACGACAATTGGTAACCTTAAGGTCTCTCACTTTATGTTTGCTGATGACATTGTCTTTTTTACTGAATGGGATCATTAAGAGATATCTAACATTGTTGTGTTATTGAATAACTTTTTCCATGCCTCCGAACATAAAATTAATTTATCAAATTCATGCCAGATTGGGATTGGAGTGTCTACTGATCAAGTTAATTCTACAGCATCCATCCTTGGATGTTCATCAAACACGCTGCCTTTTAAATACTTGGGCTTTGACTTGGGGTGTAACATGCGCAAGCCTTCAAATTGGACTGCTATCATCGATAAGTTCAAGGTCAGACTATCTAATTGGAATGCTTCATTACTTTCAATTAGTGGTTGTACTACCTTGATTAAATCGGTTCTCGGTAACATTGGTATCTATCCTCTCTCATTATTCAGGGCGCCTACGAAAGTCATCAGAACCATTGAAAGTCTTCGTGCTCGATTTTTTTGGGGAGGTAATTTGGGTACACGAAAGATGGCTTGGGTCAAATGGGACTTAATTTTAGCTTCACATGAAAAGGGCGGTCTTGGAATTGGGAGTCTGAATTCCTTCAATCTATCGCTCCTCTTAAGATGGCAATGGAGATTAGTCAATAACCCAAATGCTTTATGGGTTAGAGTGATTAAAGAAATTCATGGTGTCCATTCGGGTTTTTCTGGACGTGGATGTCGTACACACAGATTATGGAGTGATATAGTTTCTTCTATATCATCGCTACATTCACAGGGAGTTCTAACTTCTAATACCTTGGCACGTTGTATTGGAAATGGATCATCGACCCAGTTTTGGCTAGATATGTGGCATGGTAATACTACCCTAGCTGTGACTTATAATCGCCTATTTCGTTTAGATGCAAACCCGAACTGTTTGGTGGCTGATGAGTAAATGGTTCCTCTTTTAATTGGGAGTGGCTCCGTAATCCTCCCACATCTTGTCGCTTGCAACAGCTCATAGACTATCTTGGCTCGGTACAGTTAAATAGTTAAAGTGATAAATGGGTGTGGAATGTTAATGATAATGGTGTCTTCACGGTTCAGGGTACCAAATTACTCTTGGACGATTTATTTTTGCCTTCGACATATGCTTCCACAAGATGGCCTAAACATATTCCGGGTAAAGTTAACATTTTTGTGTGGAGACTCACTCTTGATCGTCTTCCCAATCGGTTAAATTTATCTTTCCATGGCCTGCCGAATATTTCTATCATATGCCCGAGTTGTGATTTAGAAGGAGAATCACGGGATCATGTTTTCTTGTTTTACAATGTGGCTAAGTTGATTTGGCATGGGATTTCCCTATGGCTGGATATTCGTTGGCACCCATTTGAATGTGTTAATGATATATTCGATTGGCTTGACACGCAGCAAGGGACGACTTCGAGGAAGACACGGTTATATTGCATCTTCGTGTCTACTCTATGGTGGATTAGGCCTTTCCATAACGACACTCTCTTTGGTTCCAATATAATCAAGAGATATATTATCTTAGATCAAATTCGTTTATTTTCGTTTTCCTGATTAAAAGCAAGAAGTAAATATACTCCTAGTTGAACCACTTGGCTTTCACATCCTTTGTAAATGATTTGATGTTCTTTTTATCTAGCTTCTGGCTAGTTTTTAATAAAATTTCTACAGTCGTTCAAAAAAAATAAATTTTTAGATATAATCATATTTAAATAGTGTAAACTACTTATCGAACCCTCGCTTCGCGCCGGGGGTTCGGTTTTCAATGTATTTTATTGAGTTTAGTAAAATTATTTTGTGGCTAACGATGATGTCGTTGAAGCGCAACTCGAGTCGAACTAAAAGGTATAACCCGTGAGAGATTTAAATGTTATTTTAAATTAACAATATATGTGCATCTCCGCGTTTCGCTATGGAATTGTCGACTTTTAAAAATTTAACGCAAAATCAACGTGTATGAAAAGTACCCCAAATATTTAGCATTTTTTAAAAAGCGTCCGTTTTGCGTATAGCTAGTGACATTGTGTTCCTAAAATTATTTCGAGTTTAATGATGGTGTCGGAAAAATTTAACTCGTTGCGAGCGAGAAGATATGACCCGTTGAATATTTGGGTGGAGTTTATTTAAGATTTTTTATGAAAATGGTTAATTGACACTTTACCCCCTGTTTGGGGGGTCGATTTGAATTTTTCAAAAAAGTGTGGGGGGCGTTGTTGGTAAAATGAAATTTAGTTAAAATAAAAATAAAAAAAAGGTGAAAAGTCGAAAATGTCCCTGGTTACTATTCATAACTTTTGTCTATTAGTTAATACTAGCTATTGAACCCTCGCTTCGCGCCGGAGGTTCGATTTTTAATTATTTTATTGCGTTTAGTAAAATTATTTTGTGGCTGACGATGATGTCGTTGAAGCGCAACTCGAGTCGAACTAAAAGGTATAACCCGTGAGAGATTTAAATGTTATTTTAAATTAACAATATATGTGCATCTCCGCGTTTCGCTATGAAATTGTCGACTTTTAAAAATTTAACGCAAAATCAACGTGTATGAAAAGTACCCCAAATATTTAGCGTTTTTTAAAAAGCGTCCGTTTTGCGTATAGCTAGTGATATTGTGTTCCTAAAATAATTCGAGTTTAACGATGGTGTCGGAAAAATTTAACTCGTTACGAGCGAGAAGATATGACCTGTTGAATATTTGGGTGGAGTTTATTTAAGATTTTTTATAAAAATAGTTATTTGACACTTTACCCCCCTGTTTGGGGGGTCGATTTGAATTTTTCAAAAAAAGTGTGAGAGCCTTTGTTGGTAAAATGAAATTTAGTTAAAATTTAAAAAAATAAAGTGAAAAGTCGAAAATGCGCCTGATACTATTCGTAACTTTTTTCTATTAGTTAATGTGTAAATGTAAATATGACTCATCTTATAACTTTAATTAACCTTTATCGATTACCAATCAAGTACAACTAAGATAAAGGAGTAACATTTTTGTACAGTTGTTTACATGTAATTTTGTAAGTTTTATCCCATTGATTTTTTAATAAGAAAATTAGATAGCGTTATAAATGGAATACTTTTAGCAGAGTCAAAATAACCTTTGAGATAGTTCCATAGACACCTGTCGTTATCAGCACAAATTTTAATTATATTGTTAAATATAAGTGAAGAGGCAATTAGTCAAAATGCCAGTTGGGGTTTTCCCTAACATGCTGCATGCATCTACTAATCCTAGTTCAATGTATAATTATTTATTATTTATTATATATTAAATATTAAATATTAAATAAAAACTAATCCACTTTTCAACCTTTTTGTCCTAACATGAAGTTTTTGAACCTTGAATCCTTGATGTTAAATACTCTAACTTTTAAGGGTATTTTACAGCACTAAATCGTCTGTCTAACTAAGACTTGATTTGACTATTCTAAATCCACACATGTCCTAATTAAATTGTTTGACTGCCCAATAAAAAATTGAAATGATTCGTAGTGGGGTATAAAGATGGCATAAATTTTACGTACTGACTTTTAGTTGTTTTATTTATAATACTTAAATAAGAAGTTTAAATTACAATATCATTAAACTAATTGAAAATGCTTACCATTTTCAAAATATTGAATAAGGATGAGATCGGTTCCGGAACCGTATCGAACCGTATCACAACCGGTTAGTACCAGTATCGAAAATGGATAAAATGGAGAACTAAAACCGTACCAAAATTACAATACGGTACCGGTTTTGGTACCGGTACGGAAGCTGCAGGGCCGTCTCAACAATTAAATGCCCTAGAAGAAAATAAAAATGAGCTCACGTACGTTAAAATTCTTTACTACGTATAAAAAATAATACTCCAATTTATTTATTTATTTACTTACGTTGTATTTGACTATTAAAAACAATGATATTTTAATTGACAAATTTTTATTTGATTTAATTAAATATATTGAGAAAAATATTTACAAATTCAAAATTTTGGGCCCTTCTAAATTTTTGAGCCTCAGGCGGTTGCCTATCTTGGCTATGCTCGAAGACACCTCTGTGAAGCTGTATTTTTCGGTTTTTTACCTACTTGACACCGAATTTTTTTTTACAAATGCAACTATAATGTTATTATTATAAGTCTATCCTATTTGAGTTCATAAAGAAGAATATATATATATATATACATTGAGTTTGCAAGTATGTTACTACCTTAAACTGTTTTTCTCAAAGAAAAATAAATAACGAAGTTAGTTTTTATGAAATTAACATTAACATATCCAGTTGCGTATGTACTATAATTTTTTTGGTTAAACTCTTTATCAATAAGTTACTGTTAGTAAACTACAGTAACATTTAATATGTTCGGTAAGAATATAATTGAAAAGAAAAATAGTTGTACATAATAAGAATGAGACTTATTTGATGATGATCGATGATTTATTTGCATCATTGAGTCATGCATACAGTGGCGACTCTATGTATTGACCCATGAGTCACGGGACACCGCTAGTATAAAATTTTTGTAGAAAATATCATTTAAATTGTATAGTTTTCGAATTTATAGTTTTTTTGAAAATAAACAACCACTAAAATAGTATTCAAATATAAAAAAACTTCGGAACCCCATTGAGTTCTCATCCTAGAATCGCCACTGCATGCATATATTAGACTACATGGAGTATATATACATATGAGTTGTTGTAAAGTTTGAAAACAGTGAATATATGGTTTATTCCTATAAAAACACTTCTAAGTATGGAGGCTCACATAGTATGTCTAGGTAAAAGCAAATTAAGATTTACAACAAAAATAAAAGGAAAAAAAAACAATAGCATTATTTACAAAAGCATCACTATATGTAGCCACATTACCATACCTCTTATATAAGAATAAATGCATACGACCATTTAATCAACAATAAAGTAGGTAAGAATAACTATCAGCAACAGATAAACATACTCGATCATCTTCTATGTATATCCTCCAGTATTGTTTATAATTATAGTTGAAGTACAAGTCAAAGCTTATTTGGTAACTAGATCTTTACGAACTATTAGTTATTAGTTATATTATATGGACATATTATAAAGAATAAAATCTGGAGTGTTAAATTCGGTACCGAATACCGATTTCTCGAAAAAAATACTGGAATCATACTGTACCGTACCTAAACCGAAAACGTCCGATTCTTTGAACCGAAACCTGAAATGCCCCGTCCTAATCCATCCGGACGAAGTCCATATCGATTATAAACGATTCATAATAGTTGATTACATCGCGAGGTACTTGACCTCTAAATGATACATTTTTCAAACATTGCATTCGTTTTTAAAAGACAAACTTTCATTTCATCAAAAGTTGACAGGTATGCATACCATTTCATAATATTCAATCTATAAATGACCTATTCTGTCATTTACTTAATAATCATCTCTAATGAACTTCAACGACTCGAATGCAACGTCTTTTGAAATATGTCATGAATGACTTCAAGTAATGTCCTTAAAATGAGCTAATGCACAGCGGAAGTTTTCTTTCAAACCTGAGAGTAAACATGCTTTCAAGTGTTAACCAAAAGGTTGGTGAGTTCATCAGTTTATAGTAATCATTTCATAATTTTAATAGACCACAAGATTTCATATTTCCATTTCTCATAAACATACGTCCCATGCATAGAGACAAAATATCATTCATATGGATTGAACACCTGGTAACCGACATTCACAATATGCATATAAGAATATCCCCATCATTCCGGGATCCTCCTTCGGACATGATATAAATTTCAAAGTACTAAAGCATCCGGTACTTTGGATGGGGCTTGTTGGGCCCGATAGATCTATCTTTAGAGTTCGCGTCAATTAGGGTGTCTGTTCCCTAATTCTTAGATTACCAGACTTAATAAAAAGGGGCATATTCGATTTCGATCATTCAACCATATAATGTAGTTTCGATTACTTGTGTCTATTTCGTAAAATATTTATAAAAATTGCGCATGTATTCTCAGTCCAAAAATATAAAGGGCAAAAAAGGTAAATGAAACTCACGCATATAAATATTGTAAAACAGTTAATAAAGCATTTGCATGTATTCTCAGCCCAAAATGTATATAAAAAGGGAATAATGAAACTCACGTGATGTATTTTGTAGTAAAAATACATATGACTTTATTGAACAATGCAGGGTTGGCCTCGGATTCACGAACCTATATCATTTGTATATATATTAATACACGTAATTGTAATCGAACAAAGTTGTATATATATTTATTATAATATATTATTAAATTGTAACTTATTGTTATGTATTAAAATTAATATTCATATTTTTATATGTGTTTATATTATTATTTGTATTATCTTAAAATATTTTCTATACTATATGTAATTTAGTTATTATTATGATTAATAATATTTCATATAAACAAAAATATAGTATGTAGTATACTTTCATATATAAATCTCTTTTGTTTGTAAAATTTACAATTATAATACTGTTAAAATAAAGATAATAATACTAATATTTAAATATAAAATGAAACGTGATAGTTTTATTAATAGTGATTCTTTAAATAATAATATTGTTGTGAAAATAATAGTTTTTAATAACAATAACAATACTAATAATGATAATATCAGTAGTTTTTAATATAATGAAGGATTTAATAGTAATGATGATAAAATTAATAACTTTGATATTAATACTTAATATCTAACAATCATAATAATAATAACAATCATTTTATTAATAATAATAGTTATAACAATCTTGTTACGAATGTAATCTAAACGATACTACTTTTGTTAATAATAAAAATACATCTAAATGTTACTAATACTAATATTAATGATAATAATAATGGTTACAATACTTATAATAATTATAATACTAATAGTAGTTAAAATTCTAATATTTAGTAGTAATAATAATTGTAATACTTAATAATAACAATAATCATAACAATAACTATAACAATAACAATAACAATAACAATAACAAAAACAATAATAATAATAATAATAATAATAATAATAATAATAATAATAATAATAATAATAATAATAATAATAATAATAATAATAATAATAATAATAATAATAATAATAATAATAATAATAATAATAATAATAATAATGATGATGATGATGATGATGATGAAAATAGGCTACCTCTTAGGGTTTTATAAAAAAAACAGTCCTTGTAGGGACTTGAACCTGCGACCTTCCATTCGTTACACACACTCCTAACCAGCTGGTCTGTTGTTTTTTTCTACTTTATCTTCTATCCCAATATAATTAACCCGTCTGTTTCTTTTAGCTTGGCCAATCCTTTGGCCCAACAACAATAACCCTAGTTTAATTCTTGCCTAACAGACAAATTAAGTCCAAGACCAGCACCTAAATCGGTTTACCCGATTCATTTATGCTCCGTATGTATCAGTTGTCGGTCATCAGAAGTGGATCGAGCATAGCAGAGGTGGAGTGCAGGAAACCGTATCAAAATTTAGGGTTTCTTTGATTCACCAACAGATAAATCAAATCAAGATCATAAATGTTATATAGTTCATCGATTCATTATCATCGCCCTTCAAAGTCATCATGAATCTTTACAACATCATCCATATCACTACAATCTGTAATAGCAATGAATTGTATAAGCAGAAAGGGAACAGCGATTACAATATCACAAAGGTTGGTTTGATTTCGTTTTCAATTAAATAGAAAAAGCAGCGTAGCAGTTTGATTAAATGGGTCCATTTAAAGTAATTAAGCCTAATTGGTCTTCCACTCTGTCGGCCATGAAGTTCTTCTTTGTCCCACCTGCACCGAATATTTAAAGGGTTGGAGGGTAGGTTTAGCCGTTGTGTTTATTTAATCATAAGTGGGATGCGTACTAAAATTATGCGGTGATGATGATTGGTTTCTTGGTCACTCGTTATCAGAATCAAACAAGTAGCGGTTATGATTATGTGGGATCTTTGATGGTGGATATAAACGTACAGCAAGCATAACAGCAGTAAGTGATCGCTATAACAACAGTGAAGAATAAGGAAAAAGAAAAAAGAAAAAGAAGAAGAAAGAAAGAAAAAAAATGGTGAAGATGTGGTGGTTTGGTTCTTTGGTTTTTAAATGGAAAACAAAACATAGTAGTAGCCATGGAGAAACAGGTATTGCAGCAGCAGAATTTGAGTAATTGATGTTGGTTGTTTGCACGAAGGGAAAACGGCAATAAAGAGATATTTAGTTTTATGATGAATATGATGGTTTCCTGATGGGGTTAGCCTGAAACAGGAAAGCAGGAAGGGAAGAGATTCATTGATGGTGGATGTTGTGGTTTTCAATGGTAGTAGGGTTTTAAATGAGCTCACGATGGTGAGGGTTTGTTGTGGTGATGGTCACGGTATCACAAGAGAAAGAGGAGGAGAGGTGGTGGGGATTCAAGATTCTGAGATTTGATGAAGGTGTAATAATAAGTAATAATATCAATTGAATGTATTAAGTCAATATAGATGAGCTGTTTGTATTGTAGTGTAATTGGAATCAATTTGTACGATGACAGACAAGAATGAAGAAAATGGGTAAAGTTAGATTGTGATGGCTAACTGAATCAAATTATTCATGTGTGTTAGAGATCGACACTTTAGTAATCTGGAGACAAAACAAAAAAACAAAATTATATTACAGATTGATAGATACATTAAACTGCATCTGCTTCCCTTTTTCTGATTTTTATTATAAAATCAATATTAATAATAATTATATATAAATACATTAATAATTTTACTTTTACTATTAATAATACTATTAAATCAATGATACAAATATTCTTACCAAATATAATAATAATTATTGATAATAATAATGAAATAACTAATAATAATATCAATGATAGTAATAATAAGTTGTTTTATAATAATCATAACAATAATTATAAACTTTTTAATGATTTTCATAATAATGATGTTACTAACATTATTAATAATTAATAATAACATTAGTAATTATATTATTCAATAATAGTAATAATAATACTACAAATATTAATAAAGATAACCCTAATAATATTGATATACAAATTATATTTATCAAATCTCATATATTGTATATTAAATGAATAATATTAATACTACTGATATCCATATTAATAATAAATGAACTAATAATATTATTAATATAATAACTATATTTTAACTTGTAGTTTAATACATTAATATTAAATATTATTAATTATGTAATATTTAATAATTAGATTATATATACATATAGTATTTATATCTTTTATATATATTCCACCATACATAAAGATTATCTATAGAAATTATATATAGTTTTCATTTAACAACCACTTAGTTATCTTGTATATTATTTTATATTTTGTTAATCCAAGTTAATACATATACACTTATATTTATATATATTTATGTATTTATTTTCAACAATTGTTCGTGAATCGTCGGGCATAGTCAAAGGGTAATTGATTACATGAATATAGATTTCAAAACATTCGGGACTCAACATTACAGATTTTGCTTATCGTGTCGGGAACATATAAAGATTAAAGTTTAAATTTGGTCGGAAATTCCCAGGTCATCACAGTACCTACCCGTTAAAGAAATTTCGTCTCGAAATTTGATCGAGGTCGTCATGGCTAATTATAAAAATGTTTTCATGACAAATATAAGTTGATAATAGAGTTTTATCATCATTGAGTAATATAGATAAAACAATTTGATTATGCGAAGAGTATAAGTGAAGCAATCGCAAGAGAGTGGAATGAGTAAATGTAGAATCGTTTTAACTGATGACGTAGTTATGATTGATTTCCGGAATTCATGGGATTTAAAGAAAATCTTTGCGATAAGATTTGGTTCTTCGACGATTAAGGAAATTAGGATTCTCTTTGATTAAATGCGATGATCTGTCTTGATTGCTTTGTCTGATATTTCACTATAAATCCACCCTCTTCGTTCTTTTATTTTCCACAACTCACACCTTTTATACTTTCTCCTCAACTCATACTTTAAAACATTCGTTAATATGCTCCATCCCATTCTGATCCTTAATATCCTCTTAACTTCCATATCTGTCATTCTTCTTTTTCATCTGCCACCGGAAGAAGTTACTTTCTTCTACCATTACCTTGGGGTTATAGTGTTTTTCATTCTCCCGTGTCTTTATATTGATATACGCATTAATATACACGGTTTGTAGTTTCGGGGTTGCTATTGGGATTTATATTCTCTATTATATTTCGGAGCTTCATGATTTCGTTTTCTCTTCCCGTCCGCGAGTCAAGAGAATAATGGTCCAGAATTTGTAGATATGAAGTCTTGGATGAACATAGTCAATGTTTTAAGAAGAAAATCGTAATGGCACGATCTTGATTTGGTAGATTATCAGAATATCCGAAAAGATAGAACTATCAAGAAGATAAGTTCTTAATATGCTTGGAGATTGGGTAGAATGTAAGAGTCGTGTAAATGGCACATGATGACAGTATGTTCTGTGAATCATCACGTTCCATTAGAAACTCAGCATAAATTACTGTAATATAATCACGTTGATCAAGTGTCATTATATTATACTAACTCATGTATCAGATCCCAACACTACTTCAAAAACATTCATATTTTAAATTCGAAGGTTCGCAAAATATAGAAACTAAAACAATTTCCTTTTATGATATAATACGGATAGCGCAGAGAGATAATTAATATCGAACGAGAATATTTATGAAGATATCTTCAGAAATATTGAGGATATTAATAAAGAAAGGTACGATGATATCTTAGTATTTCAGAATCAAGTTGTGATGAAGAAATTCATTCACGATGATTTAGAGCGATTAAGGAGTAAGGTATTCGTTAATGACTTCAGCAGGTACTGAATCATTTGGATTCTTTAAGGGCAAGTTTAGTCTTTGTGATTTGTCCACGGCTTCCTTCCTAGTTTCACATAATCCGCTTTTCGGTACTAAATTTTTCTATTGAGTTTTTCCAACCTTCCATTCCTTTTTATCAAACTTTTGACTGTTTAGACCATCTACAATTTTGCTGTTTCCTCTGCATTTAATGCTACCATAACTGAATCGTCGGTTGTCAATGCGAGGTGGTTTCAAATGAAATGTGTTTTTAGATGATTAAACGCTGATGGTAATACGGTGGAATATAAAAGGTTCTCCGGTAATGATAAAAGAGCATACATATAATCAAGGTGATAATAAGGTTGTTTCGAACGAAAAGTCGAAGTTGACTTGCTGGAGCTGTGACAAAATTTGCTACTTTAAAAGGAATTACCAAGTTATTTTGGGTAATAATAACACTAAAGGAATTAGCACTGATACGTGTTAAACGTTTACTTAGTTTCCGAGAGTTTTTCAGGTGCATATCTATGCGTATCAATCTTTTCTTCCGTAGATGAAGTGCGATTGGTTCATCCTCCCGATTGAGGTGTTTTCAATAATTATGAAAGGTTTGAACGCATATTGTAATCGTCAATATACAAATGAGGTTTAAGATGAAATCAAGTGACAAACTTGAAGAATTGTTTAGTTTCATATGTTATTATCAATATTTTAATTTATTTTAATTGTCCACTGTTGGTAGTCCTCAGTTGATTTTTCCACAGTTAGCTAGGAGCAGTTAGCTAGGACTTTGTTAGTGTGGATTCTTAACAGAATTTCTCATAGTTAATTTGTTTGTTTCTAACAAATTTTATTCCGTCAAATGTTTTCTTCATTATGCCACTTGTTGGATTCTGATAGGTTAAAATCCAAATATGAAATTTGAATGGAAATAGTTATTCTGTGGTGAACGGATTTCATATATTTGTGGTTGTAACTAGGATAGGAAATGACTGTTGAATCAGATTTGAAGAATGTACAGTGTAACTTATTAATGTGAAATCTTAAATATTCCTCAGGTATTACCTACCCGTTAAAATATTTTTATCATTAACAGTTTGTATGAAAGAATTTTTAATCACAATCTTTATGAAAAAATATATATATATACATATATGTTTTCTTCAAATGTAATTATGGATTTAACGAGTCAGTATAATATCAGACTCATTTGATTTTCGATTTGAGCTAGAATAAGTAATCTCTAAAACTATTAGGATCCACATATTCTTCGCAGAATATTGATGAAGTTATGGATCAATACTTCATCGTTAATTGCTGTTGGTACTCCTTGATATCTATGGTGCATATGATGTTGATGTTCGTTGAACAGATTGTGAAATTGAGGCTTGGGATGCAGATGATGTTGTTGGTGGTACTGTTGATGCCGATGATGTTGCTGAAGCTGGTAGATTTTGCACCATATTCTCCAAATTGATTACTCAAGCGCGAAGTTCGTTGACTTCTTTGATTACTCCGGGATGATTGGCGGTTGGAACAAACGAATGAATATAGTTTAGAATATGAGATATGATATGTTCGTGGCGAGATATTCGAAAAATGAGAGTGAAAATGGTGTTTCGAATTGGTTCGCAGATAGGTGCTTCAGGTTCTTCGTCAAGAGGTGAATTCGGTTGATGGAAGTATCGTCTTCTTCTCGTCTCCACTGATTAAGTCGACTACGAACTCATCAGATGAGTTGGGGATAGCTGATTGATTGATTCATTCTGGTGACGCTGCTTTCGGAGCTGGAGTGGGACTCCATATCGGAATCCGAGGGACTTGAACTAGTGGTGAGTTCCATTGCGTACGATTGAATAAAGGAGTTTTCGATATGAAATGATTTTCGAATATCGGATGATATTCTAATTACATAGAGTATCTATATATTTAGAGTAAAAGATTTCGTAGATTACGGAGGAATTTACGAAATATATCAGGCAAAGTTTATAGTGACAGATACACTAAGATATGGATTAGCAGATACGCTAAGATATGAAATTTTGTCTATACACTATCTATGCAATGAATGCAGTAAGACGCGTTTAGACTTAAGATGATAAGCAGGTAATTTTTGACACGAAATGATAAGCAAAACTTTTGACATGCAGACCAGGTTCAAGTCCGGACTTATTAATATAACCTAACAACTACTAGGTTAAAGTCCAGACTTCACTAATGCATCTTAACAACTACCGGTTAGACACACTAATGTTGACCTGCTTCGCTAAGACCACCGCTCTGATGCCAACTGAAATGCCCCGTCCTAATCCATCCGGACGAAGTCTATATCGATTATAAACGATTCATAATAGTTGATTACATCGCGAGGTACTTGACCTCTAAATGATACATTTTTCAAACATTGCATTCGTTTTTAAAAGACAAACTTTCATTTCATCAAAAGTTGATAGGTATGCATACCATTTCATAATATTCAATCTATAAATGACCTATTCTGTCATTTACTTAATAATCATCTCTAATGAACTTCAACGACTCGAATGCAACGTCTTTTGAAATATGTCATGAATGACTTCAAGTAATGTCCTTAAAATGAGCTAATGCACAGCGGAAGTTTTCTTTCAAACCTGAGAATAAACATGCTTTCAAGTGTCAACCAAAAGGTTGGTGAGTTCATCAGTTTATAGTAATCATTTCATAATTTTAATAGACCACAAGATTTCATATTTCCATTTCTCATAAACATACGTCCCATGCATAGAGACAAAATATCATTCATATGGATTGAACACCTGGTAACCGACATTCACAATATGCATATAAGAATATCCCCATCATTCCGGGATCCTCCTTCGGACATGATATAAATTTCGAAGTACTAAAGCATCCGGTACTTTGGATGGGGCTTGTTAGGCCCGATAGATCTATCTTTAGAGTTCGCGTCAATTAGGGTGTCTGTTCCCTAATTCTTAGATTATCAGACTTAATAAAAATGGGCATATTCGATTTCGATCATTCAACCATATAATGTAGTTTCGATTACTTGTGTCTATTTCGTAAAACATTTATAAAAATTGCGCATGTATTCTCAGCCCAAAAATATAAAGGGTAAAAAAGGTAAATGAAACTCACGCATATAAATATTGTAAAATAGTTAATAAAGCATTTGCATATATTCTCAGCTCAAAATGTATATAAAAAGGGAATAATGAAACTCACGTGATGTATTTTGTAGTAAAAATACATATGACTTTATTGAACAATGCAGGGTTGGCCTCGGATTCACGAACCTATATCATTTGTATATATATTAATACACGTAATTGTAATCGAACAAAGTTGTATATATATTTATTATAATATATTATTAAATTGTAACTTATTGTTATGTATTAAAATTAATATTCATATTTTTATATATGTTTATATTATTATTTATATTATCTTAAAATATTTTCTATACTATATGTAATTTAGTTATTATTATGATTAATAATATTTCATATAAACAAAAATATAGTATGTAGTATACTTTCATATATAAATCTCTTTTGTTTGTAAAATTTACAATTATAATACTGTTAAAATAAAGATAAAAATACTAATATTTAAATATAAAATGAAACGTGATAGTTTTATTAATAGTGATTCTTTAAATAATAATATTGTTGTGAAAATAATAGTTTTTAATAACAATACTAATAATGATAATATCAGTAGTTTTTAATATAATGAAGGATTTAATAGTAATGATGATAAAATTAATAACTTTGATATTAATACTTAATATCTAACAATCATAATAATAATAACAATCATTTTAATAATAATAATAGTTATAACAATCTTGTTACGAATGTAATCTAAACGATACTACTTTTGTTAATAATAAAAATACATCTAAATGTTACTAATACTAATATTAATGATAATAATAATGGTTACAATACTTATAATAATTATAATACTAATAGTAGTTAAAATTCTAATATTTAGTAGTAATAATAATTGTAATACTTAATAATAACAATAATCATAACAATAACTATAACAATAACAATAACAATAACAATAACAATAACAATAACTATAACAATAACAATAACAATAACAATAACAATAATAATAATAATAATAATAATAATAATAATAATAATAATAATAATAATAATAATAATAATAATAATAATAATAATAATAATAATAATAATAATAATAATAATAATAATGAAACTAGGCTACCTCTTAGGGTTTTATAAAAAAAACGGTCCTTGTAGGGACTTGAACCCGCGACCTTCCATTCGTTACACACACTCCTAACCAGCTGGTCTGTCGTGATTTTCTGCTTTATCTTCTATCCCAATATAATTAACCCGTCTGTTTCTTTTAGCTTGGCCAATCCTTTGGCCCAACAACAATAACCCTAGTTTAATTCTGGCCCAACAGACAAATTAAGTCCAAGACCAGCACCTAAATCGGTTTACCCGATTCATTTATACTCCGTATGTATCAGTTGTCGGTCATCAGAAGTGGATCGAGCATAGCAGAGGTGGAGTGCAGGAAACCGTATCAAAATTTAGGGTTTCTTTGATTCACCAACAGATAAATCAAATCAAGATCATAAATGTTATATAGTTCATCGATTCATTATCATCGCCCTTCAAAGTCATCATGAATCTTTACAACATCATCCATATCACTACAATCCGTAATAGCAATGAATTGTATAAGCAGAAAGGGAACAGCGATTACAATATCATAAAGGTTGGTTTGATTTCGTTTTCAATTAAATAGAAAAAGCAGCGTAGCAGTTTGATTAAATGGGTCCATTTAAAGTAATTAAGCCTAATTGGTCTTCCACTCTGTCGGCCATGAAGTTCTTCTTTGTCCCACCTGCACCGAATATTTAAAGGGTTGGAGGGTAGGTTTAGCCGTTGTGTTTATTTAATCATAAGTGGGATGCGTAATAAAATTATGCGGTGATGATGATTGTTTTCTTGGTCACTCGTTATCAGAATCAAACAAGTAGCGGTTATGATTATGTGGGATCTTCGATGGTGAATATAAACGTACAGCAAGCATAACAGCAGTAAGTGATTGCTATAACAACAATGAAGAATAAGGAAAAAGAAAAAAGAAAAAGAAGAAAGAAAGAAAGAAAAAAAATGGTGAAGATGTGGTGGTTTGGTTCTTTGGTTTTTAAATGGAAAACAAAACATAGTAGTAGCCATGGAGAAACAGGTATTACAGCAGCAGAATTTGAGTAATTGATGTTGGTTATTTGCACGACGGGAAAACGGCAATAAAGAGATATTTAGCTTTATGATGAATATGATGGTTTCCTGATGGGGTTAGCCTGAAACAGGAAAGCAGGAAGGGAAGAGATTCATTGATGGTGGATGTTGTGGTTTTCAATGGTAGTAGGGTTTTAAATGAGCTCACGATGGTGAGGGTTTGTTGTGGTGATGGTCACGGTATCACAAGAGAAAGAGGAGGAGAGGTGGTGGGGATTCAAGATTCTGAGATTTGATGAAGGTGTAATAATAAGTAATGATATCAATTGAATGTATTAAGTCAATATAGATGAGCTGTTTGTATTGTAGTGTAATTGGAATCAATTTGTACGATGACAGACAAGAATGAAGAAAATGGGTAAAGTTAGATTGTGATGGCTAACTGAATCAAATTATTCCTGTGTGTTAGAGATAGACACTTTAGTAATCTGGAGACAAAACAAAAAAACAAAATTATATTACAGATTGATAGATACATTAAACTGCATCTGCTTCCCTTTTTCTGATTTTTATTATAAAATCAATATTAATAATAATTATATATAAATACATTAGTAATTTTACTTTTAATATTAATAATACTATTAAATCAATGATACAAATATTCTTACCAAATATAATAATAATTATTGATAATAATAATAATGAAATAACTAATAATAATATCAATGATAGTAATAATAAGTTGTTTTATAATAATCATAACAATAATTATAAACTTTTTAATGATTTTCATAATAATGATGTTACTAACATTATTAATAATTAATAATAACATTAGTAATTATATTATTCAATAATAGTAATAATAATACTACAAATATTAATAAAGATAACCCTAATAATATTGATATACAAATTATATTTATCAAATCTCATATATTGTATATTAAATGAATAATATTAATACTACTGATATCCATATTAATAATAAATGAACTAATAATATTATTAATATAATAACTATATTTTAACTTGTAGTTTAATACATTAATATTAAATATTATTAATTATGTAATATTTAATAATTAGATTATATATACATATAGTATTTATATCTTTTATATATATTCCACCATACATAAAGATTATCTATAGAAATTATATATAGTTTTCATTTAACAACCACTTAATTATCTTGTATATTATTTTATATTTTGTTAATCCAAGTTAATACATATACACTTATATTTATATATATTTATGTATTTATTTTCAACAATTGTTCGTGAATCGCCGGGCATAGTCAAAGGGTAATTGATTACATGAATATAGATTTCAAAACATCCGAGACTCAACATTACAGATTTTGCTTATCGTGTCGGGAACATATAAAGATTAAAGTTTAAATTTGGTCAGAAATTCCCGGGTCATCACAAAACCGATACCGAATCCCTTTCGGTTCGATTTTCGGTACCGGTATCAGTTCGGTACCGGTTCGGTTTCGGTATTTTGGTTTATTTGCTCATGCTTAATATTGAATGGTTTGTTGAATATTTAATTTTTATTATTTTGTATTTTTGACAGTCAGTCATGGGTTCGTGGCTTGACCAAATAAAGGGATAAATAGCCCCTTTTTTAGCTGGTATGGATTTACATCGCCTCGAGATATTAGTCGAGATAGTTGAATTTTTTTAACAGCAGATTTGAGTTACTGATGGGGTCCGAACGCGATATCAGAACTCACTCACTTGATCATTTCCCGGGTAAAGGACAATAATATTAACACATCCATTTATCTTCACCGCGATGTGGTAAATAAAAAGTATCATCCACAATAGTTTTAGTATAGTATTAATGTACGTTGATATATGGTTTTGTGATTTTATTAGAGGAAAACGGACTCAATTTTTGAACGTTTAAGATTACTCGTATCCTAAAACTTTACAACACTACAATAGTTAATAAATATATAATATGTTGATTTATTTCTTTTATTTTCGTAGCTTTTCAAAAAAGTTAATAAAAATAATTTATTTTTGTATAGATTTAATCAAGAGGGAAACAATTTTTTGGAAGAAAGCGGAAGTAATTTTTTTTTCTTTTTTTGAAATTATTTTTTACAAACATTAAGATCACGTGAAAGTATGAACATTTAAAAAAACACTTTGTGATAAATTTTATTATTTGGACCAGTAAACGCTCGAAGAAATAACGTTAATCAATAACTAATTCCTGATAACATTTATCATGATACATGTTATTCTTCGAGCATTTTTTATGGTTTAGAAATTAGGGCTTAAGGTTTATGAATTAGGGTTTAGGGTTTATAAATTAGGGTTTAGGGTTAGACTTAGGGTTTAGATTGAGTTTTTAACATGAACGGTTTAGAGTTTAGGAATTGGGGTTTTGATTTTAGGGACAACTTGCAGAACCATTTAGTCAAGACAACTGTTTTATGTTTCCGGTCAAAATGACTGCAAATGATCAGCTTTTGGAAAGTAAATGGTTTACATTTACAAAATTTTAAGTCGAGTGACCATATTATATACAAGGTGAAATTACGTTGCTATTTGTCACAACTTACCTTTTTCATAAGGATGTGTTCTTGAGTTTATATTCGATGGAAAAGAATAGGATGGAAAGAGAAAGAGAGAATTATGATAGAAAGGAAAGTAATACCAAATAATAATGATGTATTTTCGAGTTCTAAAGAAAGTAAAAAAAAAATTTGAAAGGAATGCAATAAAATATATTTTTATAATTATATAATTTATAATTTTTAACTGAATTGATTTATATATAATTAAATAATTAATATTAATATATATTATATAACATGCATTAGTACATAATTGTAAGTTTATAAATTATAACTATTATTACTATAATATTGTTATTATTTTTAAATTATTATTGTTGATTATTATTATTTTTTATTAATATCAATATTATTAATAATAATTTTACTATTATTAGTTATTAAATTATTATTATTATTATTATTATTATTATTATTATTATTATTATTATTATTATTATTATTATTATTTATTAATTTTTTGTTATTGTGAGATGAGGATTATCAATAATATTATATCTAAATAATAATATTATATCTCAATATGAAATGAAAAAAATAATAGAATTCTCTCCCAATTCGCTCAAATATGGGCGGAAAGTGTTGTTGACAAAAAAGAAAAGCATTATGAGTCACAATCCTTTCCACTCTTTTTCTTTTGGGTCAAAATTAAAACTTAAGAATTGCTGTTATTTATTCATCCATCTGAACCCTTTCCTTTTCACCCATAAAAAAACTCAAGAATGCGGAAATTGCATGTAAAAGCAACATACTTAACTTAAATCAATGTGTGATGACCCAAAAATTTCTGACCAAATTTAAACTTAATCTTTGTATGATTAACATTTCCGACACGATAAGCAAAGTCTGTAAAACTGAATCTCAAAATTTTTGAACTACTTTTATATATTTAAATACCCTTCGGTTGTTTTCGACGATTCGCGAACAATTATATGTAAATAGATACATATATACTATAACTTGAAAAGTTAACAATGTATTAATTGTTTGATACCGTACATTAAACTTATTGGTTTAAATATCTATTTGAATATATATGATAAGTTGAAATACTTATTATTAAAATTTATTTATAAATAACTTCTAATGTGTATTTAAAAACTGATTTATGTATATTAAAAAGATATATACATATATATAATTTCAAGTTATTTAGTAAACGATAGTAACATTCGTTTATTGATTCGATTGATATTCAGATAAGTTAACTAAAGCGTTTAAGATGAACCAGTATGCTACAGTATTTTCAAATTGCTACAGTACCCAAAATGCTACAGTGTTTTCGAAAATCACTACTTGCTACAGTGAAATTTAATTTGCTACATTGAATTGCTACAGTAAACACTATTTTAAAATGTATTTTAACAAATAGCGAGACGATGATTTATAGAAGTAAATGACCAAAACACTCGAAAGTTTAAGATATACTTTGAGTGATACAGTTTATGGATAATTTAAGGCTATATTTTGACAAAGGTACGTGTCACAAAACATAAAGTATTAGTTTTCTAAGCGTATGAAAATGCGTTCGAGAAACTGGAACCGGGACATAAGTCGAGTGACAACGTAGACTTATCGGAACAAAAATTACAAGTCCACTATGCACGTGAATTTAATATAATATATAATTAATTATATAAATTAATTATATTATATTTATAATTAAATAATATGTCGACAAACAACGAGACAAAAATTTGTGAGCTGTAAATCCTTCCCATGCGATCGCATGGGAAATGTGCTTGAAGGCCATGCGATCGCATGGCAGTCTGTATCTGGCCACATCTATAAATTCGAGCGTTTTTCTGATTTCTGATGCACTCCAACTCTTATCTATCTCTCTCGTATTATATTTATATATTATTATTATTATTATTATTATTATTAAGATTAATATTATTATTAATCTTATTATTATTATTATTATTATTATTATTATTATTATTATTATTATTATTATTATTATTATTATTATTATTATTATTATTATTATTATTATTATTAGTAATATTATTACATAAAATATTACGACGAGGTTATGGCCGTGTCACTTTCAAAACGGGTTTTCGAGCGGGATAGAGATAAGAAAACTATGGGTTATAGCTATGGACATTATGGATAATGTTCAAGGGTATTGTTCTCAAATCAAACCTAGTGTTTATCATCTTCGTTGCGTCTACGTACTTTTCTAAAATATTGAATCACAATATTGATACGTAAGCATTTATATTTTATCTTTTATAAATTAATAGTGTATCCATGTCTAGTGCTCGAGTATATATGTTTATGCATGCTTGTATACTAAATTTCGTCATTAAACAGTTTATAATGAATCACTAATTAAATACATATACTACTGGTAAAAGGTATATGATATACATGTTTTTGGAAAGCTAGCGAAAAATCAATAACTTTTCATTGAGATATCGAATAGTTTCGATGAACGGATTAAAAGATATGATCAACTGAATTATGATTGACGTTAATCGAAATTGCTTTTGAATCTGCAATTAAGATTTAAACAACTTGTTTACAAGATTGATAAAGTGAACATTTAAATACTACCAACCGAGTAAATGAATCCTTATATAAGGTACGTCTCGTTTGTTGAACTATTGTCAAAATTGACTTTTTGAAATAACATTGGATAACTTTTGTATGTCGATATCGAGCATTAGGATTGTGATACACTATGACCTGACCTAGCTTAATAGATATTTATTGACCAACATATGTTCTCTAGGTTGAGATCTACGATTATTTGGTAATCCGAGTTTCGGTCACATTTTGGTGGACGACTTTATATGCTGCTAAGGTGAGTTTCATTTGCTCCCTTTTTAATTACTTTTGCAATCTATATTTTTGGGCTGAGAATACATGCACTTTATTTTAAACGCAATGGATACAAGTACATACTAAATTCTACACTGAGTTTGAACCGAAAATCCCTTAGCTTTGGTAACTAGTAACTGCCAGTTATAAGAACTGGTGGGCGCGAGTAGTAGTATATGGATCCATAGGGCTTGACATCCCCGTCTGTTCCAGGTATAGAAACCCCAGCCTGAACTATTAAACAGACGTATGCTATTTGAGTTTAGTACACGTTGGTTTGCGTGTATTGTACATGTTGGTTGCATGTATGTTAAAACAGGGGTACTTATTATATAGACGTTAAAGTTTAGTTACCAGGGTGCTCAATCTTGTAGAATATTTTGATAAACGTTTCTGGATGAAATAACTGAAATCTTGTGATCCACTTTTATATACAGATTATGCGAAACACTAAAACTATGAACTCACCAACCTTTGTGTTGACACTTGTTAGCATGTTTATTCTCAGGTTCCTAGAAGTCTTCCGCTGTTTGCTTATATGTTAGACAAGCTATGTGCATGGAGTCTTACATGGCATATTTATCAAGGAAACGTTGCATTCACCAAATCATCACCATGTATCTTATTTTGACTGCATCGTCAATGGAAGTACTATTGTAAACTTATTTACGGTGATTTTCTATATGTAAAAATCATCAGATGTCAAAAACCTTTGATTTAAATATTCATTTATCGTGTGCCTTTTCAAAAGAATGCAATGTTTACAAAATGTATCATATAGAGGTCAAATACCTCGCAATGAAATCGATGAATGATGTGTTCGTCCATATGGATTTGGAGCGATCGTCACACAATGTCTAATTTAAAAACCCTTTATGCTCTAAATTTGTAATCAAAGAAGGTAAATTTGTATTTTGGGACTAGATGAGCATGCCCGTTATTTAACTATTGGCACAGGACCTTAAACGTTGACCTTGAAAGTACGTTCCATGTGATAGAAATTGACAGAATGTATACAACAACAAAAAAAACTCAATTCCGCATATGCGAAGTATGGAGGAGGTGAGATGTAAACAATCATTTCCCTATCCTAAAATAAAGACAAGTCATTTCTCCACTCGAAACGAAACACTCCAAAGAGTAGAGAAAGTCGTCCTTCTCAATGTTCTATGGATAGAGAGATTGTTTCCAAATGGACCTCCGACCTATAAGTAGGAAAACTTCTAAAAAATAAAATAAAAAATGAGACGTCATGAAAATGATATAATCAAATTTTCATGAGGTCAATTCTCCTCATTGTGTGATAAAACTGCAGATTCTATAAACCATCTATTCTTTCTATGTGATTATAGTGGTGCTGTATGGAAGATTTTCAGAGATAAATTGTTGTTTAGGGGTCTTCGTAATCAATTTTCTGGGATTCTGCAATGTCTGGCCAAGTATCCATATTCCAATAATATTTGGAATATCATGAACAGAATTGTGTTTGCAGCCTGTGTGTATTTCATGTGGCAAGAAAGAAATTACAGGATCTTCAAGTATAGAAAAAGATCTATTGACAATTTTGGTTCAGGTGATTCAGGATTACATTAGATTGAAGTTGGTTTCTTTAAAGGTAAAGAAATCGAATGATGTTTATAGAGTGGGGGATATTTGGAAGCTTAGTGTAATTGCTAATAGATTTCATTTGTAGGTTGTGTTTTCGGGTTCCTTTATTTGGGCCAGTTGTTTTCTGTTGGGCTTAGGGTATATCCGGCCTTTGTATGTCTTTGAATTTTAATATATTTTGCCATTTACCCAAAAAAAAAAAAAAAAAAAAAAAATTTCATGAAGTCAAATCCTGTCTGGAATTCAATTTAAGCTCTAAGCGACAGTTAAGTCGCCAATAAATCGACGCTTGTTGTTGACTCGATTAATAGATACACTGAAAGTATGTTTCTTTTATGTGCAAATTGTCTTTTTCATCGAGCTTCATTTTTCTCCTTATTTGAATAGAACCCGCTCCCGTATATTGACATCAACCGATCAAGTTACATCAACTGTAACTGATGACCAGTTAGACATGTGGCAACAAGGTTAAAATATTGCACGCTCATACTGTTGTTAAACATTAGGAATAAACAAGTTTTCGAGTTAATAAATGTCAAATTATTCAAAAAAGAAGTGTGACTAGCAGGAAACAGCATCAAAAATGCCACTCCTGACTAAGGAGCGTCGCTCCTTACAGCGCAGAGCGCCGCAATTGACATAGAAGCGGCGCAATTACCAACGTTTTGTCTTAATTTCTTCACAGTTAGCAGAACCGTCGCTCTTTAGAGGTAGAAGCGTCGTTCCTACTGGCCAAAAGTGCCGCACCAAAGCCAACAGCGCCGCACCAGATTGATGCCAAGAGTGTCGTACCTATGCTAAAAGCGGCGCTCCTGATGCTGATTCAGCCCACTTTCCTTACCACTATAAATAGAATAAGATAGGTCATTTAGCAAAGAGAGCTGCAGTTTTTACTCCTAATTTCACACAGAAAACTCTAATTTCATCATCCATTAGAGTTCTAAGGTGATTTAGAGGAAGCAAGCTCAATTTTCATCATCATTAGTGCTAAATCTTTCTTTTGTTATCAAATTGGGTTGTAATCTTAACTTTACTCTTTCATATTTTCAATCAAATAGTTGTAATCTTTACTTTATCTTCATTTATCTTTGAATCTTAACTTATAATCACTCAAGATGATGTTTATTGATGCTTTTATGATTATTACTAGTGTAATCTTTGCTATGAGTAGCTAAATCTCTGGTGTTTGCTTACTTATGAATCTTTAATGCATGAGATGTGCCCTTAATATGTTGAATGAAAGTTGTTTTGAATGAAAATACATGAGCTAGTGTTATTGAGTTAGCCATGAGGTCCATTGCTATGTTTGATATTGATTTTACTTTGATTACATGAATTGAGTAGCTCTTTGAGGTTGACACCATCCGTTGACAATGCAGTCAAAATAAGATACATGATGATAATTTTGTGAATGCAACGTTTTCTCGAATAAAACATGTATGACTCCATGCACATAGCTTGTTCAAGGATAGACTTTTTTGCGGGCTAATAGATGAAAACCCTTTTGATCACATTCAATATTTTAACGATATTTGTGATATGTACGAGAACAAAGATGTCACCGAAGATGCTTTTAAGCTAAGGGCATTTCCCTTCACGCTTGATGGAGAAGCTAAGGCTTGGTTAAGGAACTTTCCATCGGATTCGATTAGGTCTTTTTAAGATTTGAATGAAGCATTTATCAATCACTTTTTCCCACCTTCAAAGGTGGAGCGTTTAAGAATGGAAATTAATGGGTTCACGTAAAGGGGAGATGAGTCTTTGTATGATGCGTGGGTGCATTTCAAGAAGTTATTAAGAGCTTGCCCACCGCATGGTCTAACCAAGAAGGAGTACATCAGTACGTTCTACCGGGGTACAAATTTTCAAACTAAGCAATATCTTGATTCATCTTCGGGTGAAGTGTTTATGTACAACTCACCGAATGCGGCTAAAAAGTTACTAGAGGATATCGCGGTTAATACATATGAATGGGCACCTTCACCAAGAGATTTGGCGAGAAAGAATGTGGCTCAAGTGGAGAGTGAAGATGGGCAAATTACCTTGGCAAGCTTGAATAACCAATTTCAATTATATGGGAAAGAATTAAAAAAGATACAACAAACGCTCATGGCGATGCAAGTCGGTTGTCAAAGGTGTGAAGGACCACACCTCACCAAAAATTGCCCCCAAGTTAATCAATGTACTCACATTGACTTGGATGACATTCCCACGAATTCGGAAGCTCATGTGAACTTTGTGAGCAACCAAAAATTTCAAAGAGGAGGAACTTCTACCCAAGGCAACAACTCTTTCCAATCGAACAATAGCTACTACAATCCTAGCCAAAAGCAAGTGTCATTTAACACTCAATCCAACACACCTCCCGGATTCTCCAACCAAAACCGAAACCAAGGCTATAATTCCAACTATAACCAAAACTGCCAAAACAACTTCCAATCCCACAACCAATAAAATTACAACAACCAATTTTATAACAACCATTCCAACCCAAATTACCAAGGAAACCAAAGTTATCATAACCAAGGTTATAGTCAACCTCAAAATAACCAAGGTTACAATCAACAACCTCAACAAACTCAACAAAATAACCAACCTTCCCAACCTTCTAAAAGCTTAGAGGAGCTTATGCAAACTTACATCAAGAAGGTGGAATCAACCAAAGCGTTATTGTTAAAGGAAAATGAGTTCTTGAAGCAACAAATTCGACACAACCAAGTCTCATTCCAAAATCTTGAGAGCACCGTTGGGAGACTTTTAAGTCAAGTTGCCGAAAGACCTCAAGGAACTTTACCATCCAACACTTAAGTTAACCCAAGTACCAATTACAACACCAACCGTAACAACCAAAACCAAAATCAAAACAACAACACGACTAGATTTATTCCAATAGAAAGCAACACTACCAATCAAAACACCAACCAAGCAAGCTCTTCAAATCCTAACAACAACTATGCTCAAGTGAATTCTATTTCTTCAACGGAAAAGGAGGAGGAAATTGAATCTCCTCAAGTTTTTGCAATTGATCTTGATGAGGGAGAGTTTGATTTGGACGAAGCTTTAGGTATGGATACAATGGATCTCGGTGTGTTCAAGTTCTCGGACGATTCAGATGAAGCGGAGTTCATTCCATACCAAATAAAAAGTGTTATGACAATGGAAGCTACCGAGTTGATATGCAAGGATGTAGAGGGTGAATTAAAGAAAGTTGAATTGGGTGACTTGGAGGAAAGGGATAAGGTAGAAAGCATCTCGGATACAAAAGCACAAAGTAAGGAAGTTGAGGAATTTGCTCCATCAATTGAAGGGAACAAGGAGGCACCGGTCTCGTAACCCCAACCATTACCTCTTATACATTCAAAGAATGTGGATTGTAAGTTGACCCAAGATGAAAACAACAATATTTATGTCAAACTTCCCTTGGCGGAAGTGCTTGAAAACATGCCCAATTATGGGAAATTCTTGAAAGCACTTATGGCCAAGAAGGGAGAGGTTGAACAAGCATCCACCACTTTCTTACTTAAAGAGTGCGATGGGATTTTAAGAAAACAAAACTTACCAACTAAAATGGGCGATCCCGGACCATTCTTAATACCATGCAAAGTAAACGGGTCGGAATCATTTACCTCATTAGCCGACTCAGGGGCTAGCATAAATTTCATGCCCTTATCCATTTATAAAAACCTTGGCCTAGGAGACCTTTCACCTACCAAAATGGGAGTGAAATTAATTGATCAATCAATTAACCCAAGGGTGGGGATCTTCGAGGACCTAATTGTCAAAGTAGGGAGCATGGAATATCCAACCGATTTTGTAATTGTTGACATAAAGGAAGACCCGGTTGTACCCCTAGTATTAGGGAGGCCATTTTTAGCAACCGCGGGTTCTTTCTTTGACTTTGGAACCGGGAAGTTGACCCTTAGAGACAAAGGAAAATGCATAAGCATTAAGAGCAAAAGTGTTAAGTTACCAACAAAACCTTCAACCACACCACAAGTTGTTGCTAGTGTGCAATGCATCACAAGCCCAAAACGAGTTGGTTTACCAACCAGAGGTGGTGGTGGTTTGACTCGAAAAAGCCCAAGTAAGCTTAATCATAAAAATGATGTTATTGATAATTCAATGAGAAAATTATACGGTCAAATTCATCATGTCTCATCCCAAAAGGATGAGAAGTTGAGAAAATGTTTAGTGTCAAACTTGTCAAATCAGGAAAAAGGCAAGCTTGAGGAGTTGATCAAGGAAACCAAGGCGATCAATGATTGGGTAATGTTGGTTATGAATGAAAGTGGTAAAGGTAACGGTTCCCTTAGTTCAAAGGGAGGGAAGGTTTATCACCCCGGTGTTAGCTAAGCCTCAAGTGGAAATTGAGTCGGGTGATAGACTTGTTAAATAATTTCCACAATCTTGTTTATATTTTCTTTAATTGCATTGCATGTAGGATTGTATGATATTCCTTTTAATTATTTGTTTTTGCATTTAGATAGCTTTTCTGCATTTTGTTAAATTGAAAAATTCAAAAATAGTTTGTTATTGGTCAAAATGTGCTCAAAAATGAGAAAAACTGCAATCAGGTCTAATTGCGGCGCTTCTATTGAAGAAGCAACGCTTTTGCTTCTAAAGAGCGACGCTTTTGATATAAGAGCGACGCTTTTCACCATGTTTTGGAACAATTTTTGATCAGTAGCCAAGAGCGACGCTCTCGCACGTAGGAGCGACGCTTTTGCTTATTTAGGAGCGACGCGTTTCACCCAATTGCGACGCTTTTGAGCTGGCAGGAGCGGCGCACCTGTTCCAAGTGCGGCGCTTTTGCATCTGTTACTTAACCAATTTTGAACGAACAAAACACCACTTTTTCACACCCAACTCAATTTTTCTCTCTAATAGCGGCGCATCTTCAACCCTAATCACCATAAATCGACCCTATACTTCAAATTACATCCATTTTCTTGCAAATCTTCAACACTTGGAAAAGTAAGAATCTATCATGCTAATTCGTTCTTTAACATGATTTGGATGATTTTTACATGTTTTCTCTTTATGCTTAATTAGTAGATTATGCTTGAATTGTGATGTTAATGTTCAATTCATTGATGATTCTAGACTACATTGTTGTTGATTAACATGTTTTGCATGCTTAGTTACAAAGATTTCAACTTTGAAATTCTAGGGTTCATCCAATTTGGGGGTTTTTTAATTTCGGACCAAATTAGAGTGTTAGGTGTTGTTGTTAATGCTTAATTGTCAGTCTACCATGATAATCTTGCTTTGAATCCATCTTTCATGCTTGTATGATTTGAATTTGTAAATTAGGGTTCATGAGCTAGGGTTTTGACTTGGTTTGACTAATTTGAGTTTGTGATTAGTGATAATATGCTTGTTTGCAGTATTTTGATGTCATAACATGTAAAGATGATATGATTTGATGATTACTCTTGTCTTAGTCAAATTTTTCACTTATTAGGCTTTGACTAGGGTTGACTTTTGGCATCTTGTTCATGTTGGCCTTGTTTGACCAAGAGGAGCTTAATAGTTGAATATATTGCATGTTTAGCTTATGATATTGCATATTGTTGAAAAAGTTTTGTAAAAGTTTTATTGCATGAGCTAAATGTGCAACTTTTTGTAAAAGTTTGAAAATTCACTAAGTCTTTGGTTATGTTTGATTTCACTTATCGCCATGTTTAAATGCAATTGTTTCACTCATGTTTGTTATTCATGCGCATGTCTTATATGATGAAACCAATTGTGAATTTTTAGAAATCAACTTGGAAATTGTGATTAGAGTTTGAAAGTGAATTGTTGCATGCTAACCTGTATTTCTCCATAATGTTTCTCTTTGTTGTCTTGACATGCAGACTAACGTTCCAACACAGTCGCATGGTGGCTCAGGTAGTGGAAAGCGTCAAAAGAGTATCGGTGTTAAGGGCAGGGGTAAGAGACCAGTTCAGGATACCGAGGTAATTGAGGATGAGGAAATGCCACAGATTCCCGAGGATATTCAAAGGCTCTCCACGGACCCTTGGTTACAGTAGATTTTAATTAACCCACGCTTTAGGGATGGTTTAGCAATTAGGCTTAAGGAGACTTTTTATGTTGGAAAGGCAATTGATTGGTCCCTTTTGGACGAGGGTAGTTTCACGGATGAGACTAAACGACTTTTTGATGTTGAGTATGGAAACATGAGAATCAACCCCTGGGTCCCGATTTTTAGGTACAATGAGCCCATCTACGCCGTCCCTACCCTAGAGTTCGCCTCCACCCTAATTGTAAAATTTACGGTGTCAAGCATTACTGATCAAAACTACATGACTTTTCAATTGGGGGGAAAACAAAGGAGAATGAGCATGCTCCAATTCGTTAGAGCCTTAGGAATCTACTCTGAATTTAGAGATTCAGATGCCCTTTGGGACTACTTTTTGAATTGCCACATTCCGATCCTCAACACTGAAGATTTTAACTACCCTGCAGCTTGGCACGAAATTAGTTCTGGAGTCTTTAGCCCAGGTAAAACTGTAGCTAACACCCTTAGGACCCATGACTTGAGGACAATAGCGCGATTCATTGCCAATACGGTCAACTACCGTTTCAACAGCAATGAAAAGATGTCTTATTTAGACATTTGGCTTATTCACCAAATCTCTCATAGGACACACATTCATGTTCCTCATGTAGTTGCTGATTATCTTTTCGACAAGACGGGGTCAAAAGTGAAAAAGGGTACGGTGGGTGGTGTGTTTGTTACAAAAATTGCAAAGTATTTGAAGGTCGATCTTTCAAGGTTCACACCCAGGGAAATGGCTTCATTTGGTTATGTGGATTTTAAAGGGGGTAGAATTCTTAAGCGGGACATGAACAAGATTATGAGAAAATGGTTTTATTATGGTAGAGCCGAGGAAGAAGCGGAGGAAAGGGCTAGGCATGAGAGTAGTCGAGCTCAAGGTCAAGGTAGCGGTGTTCCGTCTGAGTATAATCCCACTTGGATTGCAAACCAATTCGACCAAATCAACATCAACCAACAAAATCAATCATACGAGGTGAGCTATAACTTTTCGGGGCTTCGTACGGTTTCACAATGGCAAGTCCATTGTAGTCAACTAGGCCGTGCGGACCCGAATGCTCCACAACCATTTGCTCCTACTTATGACCCGTATGATCAACAACACCCGAGGACTCAACCGTTCATTGATTATGACCCAAATGAAGGGTATAGGAGGGCCGAGGAGTTCGCTTACTTCGAAAGCTTAAGGAACCAACAACCGCAAGATCCGAATCAACAAACTACACCGCTAAACTATTATGAATACCCGAATTTGGACCAATCCAGAAGCTCTTACTCAGGAGGGTATAGCTCTTACTCAGGAGGGTATAGTTGGTGGTAACTTTTATGGTTGTGTTCTCGCTCTCTTAACTCTTGCTTTAGTGAAAACATTTTGTGTTTGTTTGTTTGTGAAACTTTTAATATGAATTGTTGGTTTGTAATAATTATGGGCGGTTGGTTTGGGAAGAAATTTGAACAAATGCTTGGTGGTCGTGGTGAGTTTGAAAACAATTTGACTTGTGTCTTGAATTATGGTATTTGGATCCGGAGGGCATGTGTTTCCCGGATAGAACAATTTGAATTTGATTGTGGCATGTAATAACTTAATACTCTCTAGGATCGTGATGTTTTTATCTATTAATGTTTGTGTGTTTGATGTCACTTTGTCATGATGGTTGATTATTCGATTTGTGCATGTATGATGTGGTTATCATTATCTTTATATTGTGTTTGTTTGTGAAGCATTGAAACTATCGTTTGCATGTGATATTGGTGAAATATATTGTTTGGTTTTATGTATCATTATGGCGGTAGTTATTGGTATAGCTTGCTTGATATTTTTGGATCGTTGTGGGTTTATTGTGGGCGCTCATACTCACCCGAGTATGGCCCCGCACATTCTTGTACCTTGTTAGCATACTTCAATTTTAGGGAATGCCATATGCACTTGGCTCCTTCTTTTGGCTCAACAAGTGGTGCAACAACATGCAAGCAATTTGGTGACTAAGTTTCTCGAATGGTGACAACAAAGATCAATTGATCTACTCCGGTTTTTATATTCTCTTCTCTTCTCTATTCTAATTCAAAATGCCCCTCAATTTTCTAAAATATTCTTTCGTTTAATACAATGAGGGCATTGCATCAAACTAAATGTAGGGGGAGAGTAAATCTCGGGTCATTTTGAACTTTTTTCCGGGTTAAACTTATCACATACACTCTATAAAGGCTAAAACTTGCATTGTTGATCAATTTTTGGGACAAGTTTTTAACCATTACATTAACTTACATCATAAACATCTAAAATGGTTAAAACTTGTGAAAATTTTCAAATTTTTTGGAAAAGGTAAAGTCTTTTTCCATTATGCTTCAAATTTTTGGGGAAGTAAAGTCTTCCCTTATGTTGGCAATTGTAATACCAAGTGGAAGTAAAGTCTTACACTTTTCATGTGATTTTGTGCTCCAAATGTTGAAATCAAAAGAAAAATCAAACTTGTGCTTGGAAATTAAAGTCTTTCATGCACATTGCTTCAAAAACCAAGTGTTTAGAGCTTCGTGCTTTAGCACTTCCAGATGACTCAAGTCCATCCATTTTGGTAGGGAGTAAAGTCTCCCAAATTTTGTACTACTTGGTGTGGGACACTTCCTAATCCACTACATTTCATATTGACATTGGTTGTCTCATAATTTCAAGATGGTTCAACCGATGTATCATACCGAGGGAAGAGGAGCCACCGAGCTTCAACGTGTGCTATCTTCTTGATGAAGAGCAATGGCTTCGTGCTAGTGTTGCTAGACAACACAACCCATAGCCAAAACCTATGGCACCCCATTGATCTTTCAACTAACGGAAAGGTAGTAACTACTTCCTACCTTTTCTTAAAATAAGCATAAAAGCTTGTTATGTGGGAAGTAGAAAAATAAACACTTGGAAGTAAAGTCTTCCAAGTATTCTCGGGTACCAAACTTGAAAGTAAAGTGTTTCAAGTTAAGTTTTTGTACCAAGCTTGGGAGTTAAAGTCTCCAACGTTAAGTTTGTCTCACCTAGGGAGTAAAGTCTCCCTAGCCGCTCGTCAAGGAATTTAAATTCCGCCCAAAAATTTGGAATTGATGGATCTCTTATTTTGGCCACGTGGGGCCCTAATTCCACGAACCTCCGTCAATGCTTTCGCCCTACTATGAGAGAAACCATATAGTTGTAATAGAAAGCTTGATGAGTGCCGGTCATCCTATGCCCGGATTGACCATAAAGATTGGGGTAACCAGTCCCCTACGCTTTGGCGCACCCACCTTAACCCTAAACTTAGAATTGATGATATCAAACTTGGAATTGACGAAATATTGGGTGTTTTGGGGGCATGGAGGTGGAAGAGGGATATCCATCGCGGGGTTGACTACAGGATCATACTTTTCGGGACATATGCTTTTTACACGAAGGAATTCTTGGCGAACGGTAATTTTGATGATTTTTCATGACCCATTCTCAATTTGGATACATTTTGTGAGCTTTATGGTGATTTGAGCTTGTTGCCTATATTTTATGTCACCTTGTTCGTATAGTGGTGAATTTACTTATATTGTGAATAGCGATGGTTTTTGGCTTGATTGATGGCTATCCCACGAATCCTACATAATTGGTCAAGGTCAAGGAGGTCAAAGTGTTGATTGTGATAAACCTTAGGCTTGATGATTTGGTGTTTGATGGCCTCTTAGGTGATGTAGTTGATCTTGACCGGGGAATGATTGTTTCGGGTAGACCTAGGTTTCAATTGTTGTTGATTTGGTGGTGATTGAAGATTATGGAAGCGTTGATTTATGCTCATGCCACTAGTAGAAGAAGGAGAGTAGAAGAATGCTTGGTCCTCGGCAATTTTAAAAGGTTTTGGAGTTCATTTTAGCCAACAAAGTGCTCATTCTCAAAAGGTATCACTTGTTGCCTACATTGCACTTTGGCTCTAATCATTAAACATTAATTTTCTCCAAGCTCTGTTCTATCGATTTACTTGCTTTAGGACAAGCAAGGTTCAAATGTAGGGGGTTAGATATTGCTCCATTTAGATATATTTATTACGCAATATCAACCTCATTTTATTCGGTTTTGATGATCGTTGGGGCTTAACTTGGTGTAAAATTGACCAAGAAATGTTCAAAAAGTGCAAAATTATGGCAAGTGCAGAAAACAGCATCAAAAGCGCCGCTCCTGACTAAGGAGCGTCGCTCCTCACAGCCCAGAGCACCGCAATTGATATAGAAGCGGCGCAATTACCAATGTTTTGTCTCAATTTCTTCACAGTGAGCAGAAGCGTCTCTCTTCAGAGGCAGAAGCGTCGTTCCTATTGGCCAAAAGCGCCGCACCAAAGCCAACTGCGCCGCACCAGATTGATGCCAAGAGCGCCGCACCTATGCTAAAAGCGGCGTTCCTGACGCTGATTCAGCCCACTTTCCTCACCAGTATAAATAGAATAAGATAGGTCATTTGGCAGAGAGAGCTGTAGTTTTTACTCCGAATTTCACACACAAAACCCTAATTTCATCATCCATTAGAGTTCTAAGGTGATTTGGAGGAAGCAAGCTCAAATTTCATCTTCATTAGTGCTAAATCTTTCTTTTGTTATCAAATTGGGTTGTAATCTTAACTTTACTCTTTCATATTTTCAATCAAATAGTTGTAATCTTTACTTTATCTTCATTTATCTTTGAATCTTAACTTGTAATCACTCAAGATGATGTTTATTGATGCTTTTATGATTGTTGCTAGTGTAATCTTTGCTATGAGTAGCTAAATCTCTTGTGTTTACTTATCTATGAATCTTTAATGCATGAGATGTGACCTTAATCTGTTGAATGAAAGTTGTTTTGAATGAAAATACATGAGCTAGTGTTATTGAGTTAGCCATGAGGTCCATTGCTATGTTTGATATTGGTTTTACTTTGATTACATGAATTGAGTAGCTCTTTGAGGTTAACTACATCCGTTGACAATGCAATCAAAATAAGATACATGGTGATAATTTTGTGAATGCAACGTTTTCTCGCATAAAGCATGTATGACTCCATGCACATAGCTTGTATAACATATAAGCAAATAGCTGAAGACTTCTAGGAACCTGAGAATAAACATGCTTAAAAGTGTCAACACAAAGGTTGGTGAGTTCATAGTTTTAATGTTGCGCATAATCTATATATAAAGGTGGATCACAAGATTTCTGTTGGTTCATCCAGAAACGTTTATCAAAATATTCTACAAGATTGAACACCCTGGTAACTAAACTTTAATGTATATATAATAAGTACCCCTGTTTTAATATACACGCAACTAACATGTACAATACACGTAAACCAACGTGTACTAACCTCAAATAGCATACGTCTATTTTATAATTTAGGCTAACGTTTCTATACCTGGAACAGACGGGGATGTCAAGCCCTATGGATCCATATACAACTACTCGCACTCACCAGTTCTTATAACCGGCAGTTACTAGTTACCAAAGCTAAGGGATTTTCAGTTCAAACTCGGTGTAGAATTTAGTATGTACTTGTATCCATTGCGTTTAAAATAAAGTGCATGTATTCTCAGCCCAAAAATATTGATTGCAAAAGCAATTAAAAAGGGATCTATAAACTCACCTTAGCAGCACATAAGGTCATTCACCGAAATGTGACCGAAACTCGGAATGCAAAATAACCGTAGATCTCAACCTAGAGAGCATATGTTGGTCAATACATGTCTAACAAGCTAGGTCGGATCATAATGTATCACAATCCTAATGCTCGAGACCGACATGCAAAAGTTAACAAAAGTCATCTCAAAAGTCAACCTGACCCAATATGATCTTTATATCTATACATGTTTATTAACATAGTATAAGTCTTGATAATTGAACGAATTTATAGTTTATCAAACTCAAAATATTATTTATTTCATGAGTTATATTATATTTGAATTATCATGGCAATCGAACATGTTTTATTATTTCACATAGATTTTCAATACTTGTAAGATCAGATTATAGTGTTTATAAAGCTTTAAAACATGATAAGACAGTCAACTTTGACAATTGATCAACAAAACAAAACGTGCCTTATATAGAAATTTGTTTACTCGATTAGTAATATATAAAAATCCCATTTATCAATCTCATAGACAAGTTGTTTAAATATTAATTTACAGTTTTGAACACAATTTCAATTAACGTTAACCATAATTCAGTTGACCATATCTTTTAATCCGTTCATCGAAATCACGCGATTTCTAAATGAAAAGTTATTATTTTTTCGCCAGCTTTCCAATAACATGCATATCATATACCTTATATCAGTAGTATATGTATTAAATTCGTGATTCATCGTAAAACTATCTAACGACGAAATTTAGCATACAAACATGTATAAACATATATACTCGAGCACTAGACATGGATACACTATTAATATATAAAAGATAAGATATGAATGCTCACGTATCAATATTGTGATTCAATATTGTAGGAAAGTACGTAGACGCAACGGAGATGATAAACTCTAGTTTGACTCACGAGCAATACTCCCGAACTATACCCATAACATCCATAACTATAACCCATAATTTCCTTAGCTCTATCCCGCTCGAAAAGCTTGTTTTGAAATCGTTTGGGCATAACCTCGTCGTAATAATTTATGTATAATAATACTAATAATAATACTCGTAACTATAAGATTAATAATAATATTAATCTTAATTATAATAATAATAATAATAATAATAATAATAATAATAATAATAATAATAATAATAATAATAATTTTAATATATATGTATATAGAGCAGAGAGATATGAAATTGTGTAAAAAAAAACTCGAGCCGAAACTGACCTTTTATAGGCAAATTTTTGGAATCTGATGCCCATGCGAGTGCATGGGGTTTTAGTGCATTTGTTATGCATCGCATGGCTCATGAAGTGCATGGGGTTTTAGTGCATTTCTCAATCACTCGCATGGCCAGCTGGTCCTGCTCATTTTATTTTGTTTTCTTGTTTGTCGACATATTATTATTATTATTATTATTATTATTATTATTATTATTATTATATATATATATATATATATATATATATATATATATAAAATATAAAATATATAATTTATATTAATTATATATATTATATTATATTCATGTGCATAGTTGACTTGTAATTTTAGTTCCGATAACTTGTACGTGTACGTTGGACTTATGTCCCGGTTCTGGTTTTTTGAACGTCCTTTCGTACATTTAGAAAACTTGTGCTTTACGTTTCGTGATTCGTACCTTTGTCAAAATATAGTCTTAAATTATCAATAAACTATATTACTCAAAGTGTATCTTGAACTTTCGAGTGTTTTGGTCATTTGTTTCTTTAAATCATTTTCTCGTTATTTATCAAAGTATATTTAATAATATTGTTTTTAAATCAAAACGTTTTATGACCAAGTTAATATTATATTTTATCAATTTGTAAAATATATATTCAAATTATGTTATTTAAACAAAAACATTTTAATAATTAAATTCTATCGTATCGAAAAACGTTTTCGCACGTTTGGAGCTAAATCAATAGAATATTATGAAATTTAGTTCTTCATTAACTTTTTGTCTAATTTTCGTTATTTGACACTTTGTTCTCAATGGTAGATTACTTTACCAATTATTTCGAATACCGTTAAAAAAGAACGATTTCTCAAATCAATGTGGACCTCATCATAAAGACCCGTAACAATATCATAATGTATCTGATAATTCAATCATTTGAGATTATCTTTTAATTCCTTCGATAAATATGTTAAACATATATTGAAACAAATACGTTCATGTAAAGTATTATACATCTAATACTTTGTTAACGTTTTCAATTACTATAACTATATATTGTATATACATGTCTATATACACATAAATGTTCGTGAATCGTCGAGCATAGTCAAAAGGGTAATTGAATATATGAACATAGTTCCAAATTTTTCGAGACTCAACATTACAGACTTTGCTTATCGTGTCGGAATCATATAAAGATTAAGTTTAAATTTGGTCAGAAATTTCCGGGTCGTCACAGTACCTACCCGTTAAAGAAATTTCGTCCCGAAATTTGATTGGGATCGTCATGGCTGACAATAAGTATGTTTTCATGACTCATACGAGTTGAAAATTAGAGTTTTATCACCATTGAGTAATATAGATAAAACGATTCGATTATGTGAAGCGTACGAGTGAAGCTGTCATAAAAGGTTGAGATAGAGATTTAACTTTTGACGTAGTCATGGTGGATTTCCGGATTTCAAGGAATTTAAAGATAATCCTTGAAATCTATAATAGATTTGATTCTCCGGTATTCAAGGAAATTATGATCATCTTTGATTAAATGCGGTAATCTGCCTCGATTGCTATGTCTGATATTTCACTATAAATTGACCTCTTCCGTTCCATTATTTTCTCCACCTCTATACTTTCTTCCTTAATTCATTCTTCCAAAAGATTGTGAAAATGCTTAATCCAGTTCTGATTCTTGATATTTTCTTGGCTATCGTATCCTTCATTCTTCTGTTTCATCTGTCACCGGAGGAATTTATTTTCTTCTACTATTACCTTGGGGTTATAATGTTTTTAAATCTTCCGTGTCTTTGATATGCACGGTTTGTAATTTATGTGTTATTGTCAAGCTTTATATTTTTCCTTATATTTAGGAGTTCCATGCTTTTGTTTTTCCTTCCCGACTTCAAGTCAAGCAAATAATGGTCCAGAATTCGTAGGTATAGAGTTTCGAATGATCATAATATACAAAGTAGAAAGGAAAGGTAATAGCACGATTTGATTTGTCAAATTACCAGAATATCTGGAAAAGACCGAATCATCAAGAAAAATATTTTCTTGATATGTTTAGAGGTTAAATAGAATGAAAGAGTTATGTAACATGGTTCATGATAAGGGTATGATCTGTGAACCTTTATCACGTTCCATTAGAAACTCAGCATGACTTACTATAATATAATCACGGTGATCAAGTGTCATTATATTATACTAACTCATGCTTCAGTTCCCAACACTACTTCAATAACATTCATAATTTAAGTTCAAATTTTTCAGAATTTAGAAACTAAAACAGTTTCCTTTCTGATGTAACACTGACATCGCGAAGAGATAAATGATTTCAGATAAGAATAGTTATGAAAATATCTTCAGAAATATTGAGGATATTTATAATGAAAGATACGATGATATCTTAGAATTTTTAAGCTCGATGGATGATGAAGAAGATTTGTCCGTAATGGTTTAGAGTCAGAAGTAAGGTATTCGTTAATGACTTCAGCAGACACTGAATCATTTGGATTCTTTAAAGGCAGGTTTAGTCTTTGTGATTTGTCAACAGCCTCCTTCATGGTTTGCTCAATCCGTTTTCCAGTTTCAACTTTTCTGAGCTTTGCCAACACACTATTCTTTATCATCAAACTTTCAAATGTTAAAGTCATTTACAGTTTTTGCTACTTCATCAGCTTTTTCAACATTCAGAGTATTGATTCGTAGACTGGTTGCTTTTCAGAATGAAAGCTCATAATTCTAAGAGATGAATGTTATATGTATACATATGATGTTCTAGTACAGTTTTAAATTCAAAGTATGGCATTTGAAAGATGTAAGAATCTAAGAGTGATGTTTTCTGTTAAATCTTGGCTTGGATTCTAATTTTTCAAAATCAGAATATGTAATCAAATTTGGATGCAAATGGTTGTTTTGATTTCTATGATAGAATGTATATCGTTGTGAAAGTAGTGAGTATAGTTGATGACTTGCTAAATCAGAATCGAAGAATGTAACATATTAATTGTGAATTTATATATCTCTCGGGTATTACCTACCCGTTAAAAGTTTCACAAGTAATATTTTGTACCAGAGAATTTTATTACAGTCTTTATGAAAATATATGTATGTATATTTTCTTCAGATATAATACAGATTTAATGAGTTAATATCATATTATGCTCATTTGATTTTCGGCTGGATTAGAAATGAATAATCTCTAAAACATTAAAGATTTCATAATCTTCGCGGAGTATTTCACTAATGTAATCAATACTTCATTATTCAATTTTATTGATATTTCCTCAGTGAATCATGTTGGTGCTCATGGAACTCTTGCTAACTTCGCAAGGTATGAATGATATTTTCTAGAAAGTTTCAAGTACATCGAAAATGAAAGTGTAAAATCAAACATGTATTTGAGTAACACACTTGGTCTATTATGAAATGGAATCTATTGATTTGAAACAGAGGTTGTAGTTAACGATGGTTAAGTCGTTAACAAAGGATGTACATCATAGCATATTAGTAATATGAATTAACCAAGTAGTAATTACTAGTTAAAATCCATACGTAATAACTTAGTACGAAAAGATCTATTGTGGTTTCAAAACTCATATATATATATATATAAAATATACATATAAATTCTTCAGAGGAAATGAGTTAATACTTCATAACTCGTTGATACAATATATCTGTTGATGATTGTGGTATCGATATCGTTGATGGTTATGGAACGGGTGTAGCTTGTAGTGCTACAGGTTTTGCCGGTGTTGGTGATACTAATGGTGATGTTGGTGGTACTACCGGTGGCGCTTGTATAACAAGTCTAGCTTGTAAATCACGCATCATTCTTGTCAGGGTTTCTACTCTTCCTTCTATCGTTTCGGTCCACTCATCTGATTTATGGTTAAGGCTGGAATAGATAATCTCTAAGACTTTAGAGATTACATAATCACCGCAGAATATCTCTCCAATGAAGTTATGAATCATTACTTCATCGTTTATTGTTGTTGGTACTCCTTGGTATCTACGGTGCGTATGATGTTAATGATCAAGGTACAGATTGTGATGTTGAGGTGTCGGATGCGGATGTTGTTGGTGGTGGTAATGGTACTGTTGGTGTTGATGATGGTGGTACTGTTGATGCCGGTGATGCTGCTGGTGCTTGTAATCTTTTCACCATATTCTCCAAAGCCACTACCCGAGCACGAAGCTCGTTGACTTCTTCTACTACACCTGGATGATTGGCGGTTCGGACGAGCGGGTGAATAAGATCTAGAATTTGAGATAGTATATAATAATGATGAGATAATCTGGAAATGAGAGAGAAAATGGTATTACGAACAGGTTCGCCGGTAAGTGCTTCAGGTTCTTCGCCAAGAGGTGAATGTGGTGGATGGAAGGGATCACCTTCTTCTTGTCTCCAATGATTAAGTAGGCTACGAACCCATCCCCAAATCATCCTGAATAGATGATGGCTAAATGGTTGATCCATTCCAGTCACACTGCTTTCGGAGCTCGAGTGGAAATCCATATCGGAATAGCTGTCGGAATTTAAGGAATTTAAACTAGATACAGGATCCATTTTGTGTAATCAAGGAAAAGATTTTTGGAATGAAATAGATTATAGAACTAATTTGGTATTTCTCAATACATAGTTTACATATGTATTTATAATACCAGAATTCCATAAATTAAGGCGGATTTTACGAAAGATGTCAGGCAAAGTTTACTGTAATAGATATGCCAAGATATGAATTTTGTCTAAACACTATCTATGCAATCAATGCAGTAAGACGCGTCTAGACTTAAGAATGATAAGTAAGTAATTTCTGACAAGAAATGATAAGCAAAACTCGGTAAAAATAGATATGGTCATAGTCCGGACTCACTAATGCATCCTAACAATTACCAGTTAAACACACTAATGCAAATTCTGGTTCCCTATGACCTCAAGCTCTGATGCCAACTGTGATGACCCGTCCAAATCAATTTGGACGAATACATCATTCATCGATTTCACAGTGAGGTACTGACCTCTACATGATATGTTTTGTAAACATTGCATTATTTTGAAAAGGCACACCATAAATGAATATCAAATTCCAAGGTTTTTGACATTTGGTGATTTCTACATATAGACAATCACCGTAAATAAGAGTTTATAATACTACATCCGTTCACAATGCAGTCAAAATAAGATACATGGTGATGATTTTGTGAATGCAACATTTTCTCGAATAAAGCATGTATGACTCCATGCACATAGCTTGTATAACATATAAGCAAACAGCGGAAGACTTCTAGGAACATGAGAATAAACATGCTTAAAAGTGTCAACACAAAGGTTGGTGAGTTCATAGTTTTAATGTTGCGCATAATCTGTATATAAAGGTGGATCACAAGATTTCAGTTGTTTCATCCAGAAACGTTTATCAAAATATTCTACAAGATTGTGCACCTTGGTAACTAAACTTTAACGTATATATAATAAGTACCCCTGTTTTAACATACATGCAACCAACATGTACAATATACGCAAACCAACGTGTACTAACCTCAAATAGCATACGTCTGTTTTATAGTTCAGGCTAGGTTTTCTATACCTGGAACAGACGGGGTTGTCAAGCCCTATGGATCCATATACAACTACTCGCGCCTACCAGTTCTTATAACCGGCAGTTACTAGTTACACAAGCTAAAGGATTTTCAGTTCAAACTCGGTGTAGAATTTAGTATGTACTTGTATCCATTGCGTTTAAAATAAAGTGCATGTATTCTCAGCCCAAAAATATAGATTGCAAAACCAATTAAAAAGGGATCTATAAACTCACCTTAGCAGCACATAAAGTCATTCACCGAAATGTGACCGAAACTCGGAATGCAAAATAACCGTAGATCTCAACCTAGAGAACATATGTTGATCAATACATGTCTAACAAGCTAGATCGGGTCATAGTGTATCACAATCCTAATGCTTGAGACCGACATGCAAAAGTTAACAAAAGTCATCTCAAAAGTCAACCTGACCCAATATGATCTTTAAATCTATACATGTTTATTAACATAGTATAAGTCTTAATAATTGAACGAATTTATAGTTTATCAAATTCAAAATATTATTTATTTCAGGAGTTATATTATATTTGAATTATCATGGCAATCGAACATGTTTTATTATTTCACATAGTTTTCCAATACTTGTAAGATCAGATTATAGTGTTTATAAAGCTTTAAAACATGATAAGACAGTCAACTTTGACAACTGATCAACAAAACAAAACGTGCCTTATATAGAAATTCGTTTACTCGATTAGTAATATATAAAAATCCCATTTATCAATCTCATAGACAAGTTGTTTAAATATTAATTTACAGTTTCAAACACAATTTCAATTAACGTTAACCATAATTCAGTTGACCATATCTTTTAATCCGTTCATCGAAATCACGTTATTTCTAAATGAAAAGTTATTAATTTTTCGCCAGCTTTCTAATAACATGCATATCATATACCATATATCAGTAGTATATGTATTAAATTCGTGATTCATCGTAAAACTATCTAACGACGAAATTTAGCATACAAACATGTATAAACATATATACTCGAGCACTAGACATGGATACACTATTAATATATAAAAGATAAGATATGAATGCTCACGTATCAATATTGTGATTTAATATTGTAAGAAAGTACGTAGATGCAACGGAGATGATAAACACTAGTTTGACTCACGAGCAATACTCCCAAACCATACCCATAACATCCATAACTATAACCCATAATTTCCTTAGCTCTATCCCGCTCGAAAAGCTTGTTTGAAATCATTTGGGCATAACCTCGTCGTAATAATTTATGTATAATAATACTAATAATGATACTCCTAACTATAAGATTAATAATAATATTAATCTTAATTATAATAATAATAATAATAATAATAATAATAATAATAATAATAATAATAATAATAATAATAATAATAATAATAATAATAATAATAATAATAATAATAATAATAATAATAATAATAATAATAATTTTAATATATATGTATATAGAGCCGAGAGATATGAAATTGTGTAAAAAAACTCGAGCAGAAACTGACCTTTTATAGGCAAATTTTTGGAATCTGATGCCCATGCGAGTGCATGGGGTTTTAGTGCATTTCTCATGCACTGGCATGGCTCATGCAAGTGCATGGGGTTTTAGTGTATTTCTCATGCACTCGCATGGCTAGCTGGTCCAGCTCATTTTTATTTTGTTTTCTTGTTTGTCGACATATTATTATATATATATATAATATATATATATATATATAATTTATGTTAATTATATATATATATATATATATATATATATATATATATATATATATATATATATATATATATATATATATTATATTATATTATATTCATGTGCATAGTTGACTTGAAATTTTAGTTCCGATAACTTGTACGTTTACGTTCGACTTATGTCCCGGTTCCAGTTTTTCGAACGTCCTTTCGTACGTTTAGAAAACTTGTGCTTTACGTTTCGTGATTCGTACCTTTGTCAAAATATAGTCTTAAATTATCAATAAACTATATTACTCAAAGTGTATCTTGAACTTTCGAGTGTTTTGGTCATTTGCTTCTTTAAATCATTCTCTCGTTATTTATCAAAGTATATTTAATAATATTGTTTTTAAATCAAAACGTTTTATGACCAAATTAATATTATATTTTATCACTTTGTAAAATATATATTCAAATTACGTTATTTAAACAAAAACATTTTAATAATTAAATTCTATCGTATCGAAAACGTTTTCACACGTTTGGAGCTAAATCAATAGAATATTATGAAATTTAGTTCTTCACTAACTTTTTGTCTAATTTTCGTTATTTGACACTTTGTTCTCAATAGTAGATTACTTTACCAATTATTTCGAATACCGTTAAAAAAAGAACGATTTCTCAAATCAATGTGGACCTCGTCATAAAGACCCGTAACAATATCATAATGTATCTGATAATTCAATCATTTGAGATTATCTTTTAATTCCTTCGATAAATATGTTAAACGTATATTGAAACAAATACATTCATGTAAAGTATTATACATCTAATACTTTGTTAACGTTTTCAATTACTATAACTATATATTGTATATACATGTCTATATACACATAAATGTTCGTGAATCGTCGAGCATAGTCAAAATGGTAATTGAATATATGAACATAGTTCCAAATTTTTCGAGACTCAACATTACAGACTTTGCTTATCGTGTCAGAATCATATAAAGATTAAGTTTAAATTTGGTCGGAAATTTTCGGGTCGTCACACACACCATAGTGCGAGGTACTTGAAGAGTTTTTTTGGCTTTGTATATTTGTCAACATTGTCATTAATCGAAGAGTTAGTAGTAGATAAACTCGGATTGGTAGACTTAAAAGGCTACTTAAAAAGGTTAACTTCATAGAAATCTTCCCCTAAATCGGCAGTTACAGTAGGGTGCATGTTTTCCAATTCCCATTTCAGCAGCCACACCATCACCAATGGGTGTACCAACTGCAATACAAATTACGCCAGCTGCAGCAACTTAACTTGTGGCACAACGATTCCTAACATTCATGGATCTATCTCGATAATATTTAGTTATACCTACACCAAAAGAAACAGTATGATTAATATCTTAACAACATAACATTCAAAAATAAAATAAAAAGAAGAAACTAAAATATTAAAACAGTGTATATGACATTTTCTTTTATACAATGTTCTTTTTAATTTTATACAAACAATTTTTCCAAAATGTATAAAAGCTAATGATTTATGTTGACACTTTTGGTCCAAACGGGTTAAGTGTTCAGATAGTTGCAACCATTACTTTTCTTCATTTTGGTCATAATATCCCATTTCAATCAACATCCACCCAAGATTCATTTCAACAGGCCAAAGCTTCTAAATTCACTTAAATGAACATTGATTGTTACCGATTTTGACACCTTTTTAGCCTAAATGGGTCGAATGTTCAAAGAGTCGTAACCAAGGCTTCTCTTCATCTTACCTGTAATATTACTATCAATTCCTTTCCAAAATATATGTAATATATATATTGCTATGTATATATTTGTACATATATATACTTAGTGTTGTGTGTATATTTGTACCGATACATACAAACTGTAATGTGTGTATATATATATATATACATGTACATATATATACATACTGCTATGCTATACATATATGTCCATATATATACATACATTGCTATGTATACATATGTACATATATATATATATATATATATATATATATATATATATATATATATATATACACACACACACACACACACACTGATCATGCATATATTTTCCATAGGGTCAATATGCATGTTCAATACGTAAAAGGGGGGGTTTAAGGATCTTAGAACAAGGCTCTCCGGTCCGGCTACCATGAATAACCCTGGCTGACATGATGATGTCGGCGGGGTGGCCAAGTGATTAAGTCCACCTTCGATAACGGTCGTTGATCAGAAGGCCCCTAGCAAGGTCGTAGGCGCTAGCTATTAAGAAACTAACCTTTAAACCTTGAGAAGATGAATGATGGTAGCTCGCTACGTAGGATGTGTAGTAGGTGGTGGTTACGTAACGTGATGATGCCCCAAATGATAATTAGGGTTTGTATATATAGGCAAACCCTAATTCTAGAACCATTCAAGATAATGATAATCTCGTCCATAACTAACTCCCCCGAATCACGGATATAATTATGGAAAACATATCAACTTGATGACCAAGTAACCGCTGTACCGGGAACAAAGGCATTCGATACATCACCGCATGCCGCATACCGCATACGCATGCTAGCGAGTGCCCGCATACGTATGGAATGCGCATGCGAGTTGCGGTATCATTATGTCCCCCCAGTTTGATGTTATATGACACAAGACATATGATATCAAACTATTAAGCGAAAAAGAAAAAACAAGAAAACGGCTAGCATTAAATTTTCCGCGTACGTCTCGAGGTCATTAAATGTCTGTCACTGTCGCAGAAGCCCATTCTGCTGACAAGACGTAAAGTGGCAGTTGGCAGGCACGTGGCAGCCACGCGCTCCTAGTGAACCATACCAAACTGACATCCACGCGCGTACAGAAAATGCCATCCGTTGATTGCGTTACACGTGTACAGCCACGATGAGACCATTTCACCCCATGACTCCCAATCTCCACTATAAATGGACCCGATTCACACACATTTCCATTTTTCTGCCACAACCTTCTCCGATACACTGCTAATTTACATTCCGATCAATTCCCGAAATTCCGGCCAATCTTCAAGAGGTTAGTTATTCTCCGATCACTTATAGAACGTGACTAAAGCTAATGAGACGTACGTAGATAGTGTAGTATCGATTATAGAGAAAAATCATATAGATTATTTAGTTAAACAGTACCCACCGTTAGCACAGTACAATCCGGTGCCTCCCCAATCTAATCAACGTGCCCACAAACCGCCGGAGAACAAAGTAGCCATATATGAGCATGCGCTTAAGCATGGAAATTTTAGAGTGCCACCTTCCGAATTCTTCCTAGGCGTTTTAGATCATTTCTGCGTAGGATTAGGGCAACTACACCCTTACGCCATAGGGAAGATTGTATTGATTGAGATGTGGTGCGTTGCACTCAACAAGGTACCCTTGGTTAAGGTATTCTGCCATCTATACCGCTTAGCCAATCACCACAAATCGTGGTTCACATTCTTTGCCCGTCAAAACTTCACCAAAACCCCAAAATCGAATGCGGGTCACTGGAAACAAACATTCTTTTTTATTGACCAAACGGTTGTTGGTACCAACTTTCCGCAAACGCTTATCTGGTGCGAAAATGTGTTGAAGAACGTGAACAAAACCCCCGTCCTTGATGATGAGGAAACAAAGCTGTTAGCGGAGTGCGCTAACGCGTAGCTTGTGCACCGGTCATATGGGAACGTGATGCTGCGGTTAGGAAAGATATCCGCGCACTGGCCATGGAAGGACGTGCGCCCAGCCATAGTCGCACCGAATGGCAAGGGTAGGAATAGTATAAACACGTACTAACATAACATTTTGCTATATACTCATATGTTCTAACTCATGCGCGTATGTTTGCAGAGATGAAGATGAAGAAAGTACTTACTGCGGAGGAGATTGCGTGCATCTCCTTCCGCAAGCAAGATGTTAACCAACAATTGGAGTAGGAGAGGACTGGCGAAAACGTGCAGCCAGCACCTGCCACCTCGGGCAACAAGTGCAAGGTTGCCAAAGCCCCCCAAACCCAGCAGAAGAAGAAGCAGTTTACTCCCAAACAGAGGGAGGATATGCGCAACGACAATTTTATCCCCATCGAGCAGGCATATGCGGATCTGCCTCCCCCCACTACGGGTAAGAGTCCCTTCCCTGCGTGAATACCGCACACTTAATGTACATATGCTAACGAGTGACCCATACGCAGAGCATGTAGAGGAGACACATCAGACTCCAGCTCGAGCCAATCCGGAGCTTGAAGCTACCGCCACGTCAAGGGACAAGGCGATACATCTGGACTCCGATTCTACACCAACTCCACCTCGTGGTAGCTTCCGCCTTGCCAACCTTAATCAACTCACCCAATCCTCCGCCGAAAATGCCGCGGAGCAATCTGCTTTTCTGCAACAAATATTTCCTGCAGAGTTCCTCGAGCAACTAGCCGCATTGCCCTACCACCAAGCGCACAACGCCTTCATCCAAAACGGCATTGTGTTATTCGGTATGTTTGCGGATCAAGCCCGCCGCTCCACCAATTTATACCAAGTGGCCCTGCGTAAAGAAACAGAGCTAGGGTTACTGCAAGCGGGGGTTGATCAGGTTAAAAAAGACAGGGATGCCGCGGAAGAAGCGCGCAAGGCGATAGAATTGACTGCGGCGGAAACCAAAACCGCTTTGATGGAGGAAAGAAAGAAAAACCGCGAGTTGGTTGGTGCGATTGACCAAGCTAAGGGGGAGGCGGAGCGCCTGCGGTTGGAGCTAGAAAGGGTGAATAGGGAGAAGGATGACGCGATGACTGGCCGCGAGCTGGCAGAGGCGGACTTATTAAAGCTTCGCACCGCCCTTCCTACCATTGCGGAGAAGGTGATGGACTCGGGGCCCGTATCTGACAAGTTCAACGCCTATGTTGATGCAGTGAAGGACCATAAAATCAACAAGGTAGTGCTGGAGGTGATCAAAGGTTACGGTCTGACACCGCCGTACCCCGACATTGTTCAGAAGAAGTTGAAGGAGGGTACAGCCGCAGTGCTCCTTGAAGCCGAAGAGTCCATCACGTCCATCCCAATCCCCTTGATAAACGCTTTTTCTGCGGATTCGCGTATGTCAATTGATGGGTTCCTCAAGGAGGATTTTCAGGTTTAGCTTGTAACCGCTTGCGCCGTAAGTCCTATGCTTAGGCAGGCAATTGTAAATACAATTTTTGGGCCCTAAGTCCCTTGTTGGGCAGGCACTTGAAACGAATTATTTGTAATAACTTAGTTTATATTATATATTATTGTGTTATGCATGCGTTATCTATTAATTATTTATATATCGCGAATCAAAACAAAAGATGAACCGCATGCCCATGCGCAAAATTAACCAAAACACATGTGCATACGCAGGTACTGCGTAAAATAAACCAATATTTTAGCAATTTTACCTTTAACAGTTTAGACTCAAAAGCTAATGCGTTATTGCTTTGTCATGTGCTAGAGGTGCACTTTAGCTGTATGGTAAGCAACGCAACTAAAAATAAACCAATGCTTTTATACTTGAGAGTTCCTCAAGCAAACCAATGCGAGAGTAATTACGCACAAGCAAACCAATGCTTGTATTTTTAAGTCGACTTGGCAGCCATCTAGTCTGCGTGGCGCTTGGCTAGGGGAAAGCCAATTCCCTTTGCCTGCCGTTAATGTCTAGCCTTGTAACCAAACAGGCTTCTGCCGCACGGGGGCTAGAGGACACCCCTTAAGTAGGCAGGAACCACATACAAAAAAGAAAAAAAATATACAACAAAAGTATGCGCGAGTAAATATTTTAATTGACATTAATCATGATTACAACCGCGACACATCCAAATGGAAGGAAAATACATAGAAAAAATAATGTGCTAAAATAAATTGGAGTGATCAGGTCCATCCAGCTACATATAACATTTTTTCAACAACGTCGAGTGCCAAGTGCGTTTCACAGGTTTTCCATCTAATGTCTCGAGATGGTATGCCCCAGTGTTGCTTGCTTTTGCTACCTTGTATGGACCTTCCCAACGGGGTCCCAACTTTCCAGTATCTTTCGCATGACTCGCGTCATTCTGATGCCAAACTAAGTTCCCGCACTTATAAGAGCGCGAACGCACACGCTGATTGTAGTACTTTGCAATTTTCTGCTTATTATTGGCTTCGTTTACCGCCGCAGAGAGTCTGCATTCTTCAAGCAGATTAAGATTTTCCCGCAAAGCTTCTGAATTATTTTGCTCGTCAAAATTCTGTATGCGGAACGTTGGTACCCCGATTTCTGCGGGTACAACAGCTTCTACTCCATAGACCAAGCTGAACGGAGTCTCACCGGTGCTTGCTTTGGGTGTTGTTCTATGCGGCCACAAAACCTTTGGTAGTTCGTCCACCCAACCAATTCGACCATGTCCCAATCTAGCTTTGATTCCAGCCACTATATCCCGGTTGGTGACTTCACACTGGCCATTCGCCTGCGGATGCGCTACCGATGTAAAAGTTTGCTTAATATTAAGCTCTGCGCACCAGCTGCGAAAAGGATCCCCCGCAAACTGCGTACCGTTATCACTAACTATTTCGTTTGGTATGCCGAATCGATAAACAATGTCTTCCCACACAAAATTTCGCACCCTTTTTCCTGAAATTGTTGCCAGCGGACGCACTTCAACCCACTTCGTGAAATACTCAATTGCAACAATCAAAAATTTGATATTTCCTGCATGTGCAGAGTATGCGTAAGATATTGATGCAAGCAGCATATGATACAAAATATATGATAGAATTACCTCGGCCTTTTGGAAATGGTCCGATTATGTCAATTGTCCATTTGCAGAATGGATATGGTGATGAGACTGGGATCATTGGATGCGCAGGTGCTCTGCTGATTGGTGAATGTATTTGGCAAAATTCACATTGCGTAACTATGTGCGCGGTATCTGCGTACATGGTGGGCCAATAATAACCTAGCCGCATAATTTTTGATACAATAGACCTGTGCCCCGAATGAAGAGCGCATGCGCCCTCATGCACCTCGCATATAACCTCCTCTGCCTCTTTCGGGCCAATGCACCTCAAATGCGGTCCTAAATAATTTTTTCGATATAGGACGTCACCCTCAAGGGCATATAATGATGCCTTAGTGCGGACTTTCTTTGCATCAACAGAATCCGCAGGTGAGGTGCCATCCTGCAGAAAAGCAATGATAGGTGTCATCCATGTTGAGCTGGATTCCTCAACAGGTGCCACTAAAGGCATCATAACAATGGATTTCGCATGCAATTCTTCAATAAGAAATTTCTTCCCCAGATGATCAAAGGCCAAAGCAGCCAATTTGCTAAGCGCATCCACCTTCTTATTTTGCCCCCGCATTACGTGGGAGATTTGAAAAGCTTCAAACTGGGCAGCGAGGTTATGAACAAGCAATAAATACTGATGCATGGCTATGTCATGCGCTTCGAAGTCTCCGCTGACTTGAATGCATACCAGCTTTGAATCCACATAAGCGTGCAAAATTTTAACATTTAATTTATGCGCAATACGCATACCTGCTAACAAAGCCTCATATTCTGCTTCGTTGTTCGTAACAGCAAAATTAAACCGCAGCACATATGTATGCTCTTCGCCATCTGGGCCAGTTAAAATTACACATGCACCCGCGCCAGCTGCGCTGCAGGCACCATCGGTGTATAACTCCCATGGTGACAAAAGTGGTACAGGCGTATCCTGATGTTCTGCCGATGCCTCAACATCCGCAAGTAACTCTGCTAGGTAATCCGCAAGTATTTGACCCTTAACTGCGTTGCGCGAAGAAAAATTTATTTCATGTTCTCCTAACTAAACTGCCCATTTAGCCATTCGGCCAGAAATCTCAAGCTTGTATAACACCTGAAAGAAAAATGATTGCGTTAGTCAATGCGGTAACCCCGGACATTGCCGCAAATTAGGCATGTACCAACCTGTTTGATCGGTTGATCAGTTAGAACCACAACTGGATGTGCTTGAAAGTACCGGCACAAACACCGCGCCGTGTGGACTAGCGCATATACGAGCTTTTCTATTGGTGAATAGTTTACTTCGCTTGATATCAGCGTCTTGCTTACGAAGTAGACCGGTATTTGCGTCTGAGAAAACCTCAGCGTTATATTTCTACGAAATAAATAATGCATGTAAATAAAAGAGAATGGATTACCTTTCCACGATCTGCGATAAGAACCGAGCTGATAGCCTCTTTCGATGTCGCAAGGTATAGCGTAAGCGTTTCTCCTGATACTGGTGCGGTGAGTGTTGAGAATTCAGCGAGCACCTTCTTCATCTCCTGAAAGGCTGATTCTGCTTCCTGAGTCCATACAAAGTCCTTTTTCTTCAAGCAATTCTTCAAAGTATTGAAGAATGGCAACTGTCGCTCTGCAGCTTTTGACAAAAAACGCGTGATTGCCGCGAGCTTCCCGGTTAGACTCTGCACATCTTTCTTTGTTCTTGGAGATGGTAAACTATCAATGGCCTCAATATTTTTGGGATTCGCCTTAATTCCTCGCGCCGTCACTACATGACCTAGAAACTTTCCTTCCTCTTCCCCAAAACTGCATTTGTGCGGGTTAAGCTTCATGTTGGTCCTGCGCAGAGATGCAAATGTTTCTAGGATGTCCGCGACCATTTCTTCTTCAGTGTTACTTTTAATTACCAAGTCATCGGCGTATGCTTCAAGATTTCTACCAATTTGGTGCTTGAAGGCTGCGTCAATTACGCGCTGATAGGTCGCGCCTGCGTTCTTTAATCCGAAGGGCATCTTCGTATAACAATAAATACCTTGCAGCGTATGAAAAGCAGTTTTGTCCTCTTCTTCCGCAGCCATTAAGATTTGGTGATAACCCTTGTATGCATCTAGAAAATACTTGTACCAGAAACCTGACAACGATTCCACCTTCCAGTCTATCTCCGGGAGAGGGTAGTTGTCCTTAGGACACGCTTTATTAATGTCTTTAAAATCAACACACATCCACCAATTACCGTCGGCCTTTTTCACCAACACATGATTAGCAACCCATGTCTGATACCGCACTTCCCGCAGAATGTTTGCTTTGACAAGGTTATCTACTTCTGCGCATAACCAATCATTGCGCTCAAGAGCCATATGTCGCTTCTTTTGTCTAACGGGTGTGAGTGATGGATTAACATTCAACTTATGTTCCACAATATCACGTGGAACCCCAGTCATGTCTGATTCTTGCCATGCAAAAACATCTGCGTTTGCAGATAATATTCCATGTAACTTAGCCTTGGTTTCAGCTGACAAGCATGCGCCGATTTTGATACGCTTGTCCGGATGCAATAGATTAGCTATGATCGCACTACTTGCAAGTTGTTCTCCCATGCTGGGAATGTTTACAGGCACAACTGAACCACACAACTCGGTTGTTTGATGTGACGCAATTGTGGCCACCCCTCCCTTCGTAGGAAACTTGATCAAGCCATGCACCACCGATGGTATAATGTTAAAACATCGTATGAAATTTCTCCCAAGCAGCGCATTGTACCGCGAAGTTGAACGAACCACATAAAAGTCAACTAACTCATGTCTGACCAACTGCGGATTCTTATCATCTGCAAGCTCTATTATTAGCTTTATCCGGCCTAGCGGCCATTAGCTTTCTCTGGAGAACGCAGATAGCGTAATATCAGACTGGCGTAACTGCGTTTTAACTTCTACATGGAGGAAACGATAGCAATGCTCGTACATAATGTCAACGCCACTCCCAGTGTCAACATGCATGCGTTTAATTTGTACTCCGCAAGTAGGGATGCAGCACTTGATGATAATGGGCTTGTTAACTGTGTCGATTGACATTACAGGAGGGAATGTGATTGGGAGAATTTCCCAGTCCTGGTGATCATTGTACTTTCTCCGCTGGCTAACTTTCTCTGCGTCGACCATATTAATGGTTAAATCGGCGTTTTTGGTTTTATCAACTTTTTACCATGCGAAAGTTTTAGCCTTCGACCCCTCCTTTGTGGCTTTTCCCTTATCCTTCTTAGGTGGTTTTAGGTGATCCAATTTACCTGCGCGCAGCGCTTCAAGCACTCATTCCATCAAGTTTTTACATCGATTAGTGTCATGTCCGTAATCGTCATGGAATTCGCAATACTTTGTTTTATCCCGCTTACCAAATTCTGTAAGCGGAGTTGGAACCACAAAGGTCGCGCACACTGGTTCGATTGTCAAAATTTCTTTTGGTGTTTTAGGCAAACTTTTGAGCAGCGCATAATTCTGATTATTGATGCCGCGCTGGCTATTGTTTCGATAATTGCCACTTGATTTCCCTTTATCATTCCTGATAGGACCACCGCTAGGATACCTCCCGCGAGAATTACTTCCGCGGTTTTGATCGCGCGATCGATCATCATCGTCTTTTCTTTCATTGCGCGAGCTGGCGGTGGGAATATCGTTATCTTCGCCACTCCGCATATAATCATGGCATTCTTTAAGTGCTTCAACATATGTTGTTGGCACCGTATGGCGCAAACGCTTGACCAACGTTGGGTGGCGTTCTGAATTTATACCATGTATGAGCCCAGAAATCTGTTGCTCTAGCTTAAGATCTGGTATGCGCAGACACTCATTAGTATATCTTATGAGAAATTCACCGAAAGATTCCTTGGATTTCTGCACAATATCATGACATTCGATATGAGTGCGTTTGCGCGGCCTCTGATTCTGATACTGAAGCAAAAACTTCGTCCGCAGATCCATGAACCTGGATATGCTACCCGCCGGGAGTTTATTAAACCATTCGCGAGCAATGCCCTGCAGCGTCATGGGAAATATTTGACACGCAACTGGATCCACCCAACCCTGGGTGCGCATTGCGCCTTCGAAACGATGCAGGAAGTCATCTGGATCAGTTAAGCCATTGTAAGTACCCAACGTGTGAGGTATCTTTGGTGCTGATGAGAACGGATATGCGGAGGAAACTTATCGAAAGTGGTTGGTAGCTCAAAAGGTAGTTTAACAGGGTTTCCTTTTAACCATGCAAAGAAACGCTTCATCATATCCTGAACAAAGTTAGGTTATGAAAATAAGTGAACCATATCAGGAGGTGCGGCCTGCATAAATTGACCTGCAAGATTTGCCTGACCCTGGATATTTTGCCAAGGTTGCATTGGCGTCTGCAAATATAACCAAGGCTGTTGCGTCAGAAAAGAGAGAAGACCTGACGGTGCAGAGTATACAGGTGGTTGCAAAGGGACCGAAACCTGTGGCGCAGATATCTGCGAAACTTGAGGATATGATGTTAAGAGCCCAACTGTATGCGCAGTGCTTTGCTGTTGCGCAGTTATTGGCGTCCAATGAGAGTTTACGTCTGGAATGACACCAAACCCCCAACTATTAAGTAATTCCTGCGCATCCGCAGGAGTCAAAAACTGCGAAACTGGACGCGGTGGTTGCCAAGGTTGCAACGGCGTAAACGATGAATTCTGCTGAACACTCTGCGTCTACAGAGGGATTGAAACCGTGGTGCTATAAATAGGTACCTGGCCGCAGCATACCACATGCGGGCCTGCTATTTCACCGCTATTGCCTACCAAGATAACCCTTGGATCCACCGAGGAAAAATCCAGCCGCGTGGTTGTGACTGGTGAGTTTGCCCTTGGCGGTGTAATCCCATCTGGATATATCGGCTTATACCTCTGAAAAGGCTCGCCGGATTCAGGTAGAGGATATGGCGTGTATCCCGCCCCCGTAGTCATAGCTTGCGTCTGCTGATTACCAGACGGTGTATTTTGATTGTCTATTTGAGTACGTTCCGATGAGTCCCCGGAAGTCATGATACTGTAAAAGAAAAAATTCAAAAATTTTGTGAATAATAAGCCTTATAATTCAAAACCTTTTTTAAAAGAATAAGCAATTAAACAGTCTTGAACTAATTCGACTCTCAATGAAAGCACCACTTGATCATGCATATATTTTCCATAGGGTCAATATGTCTGTTTAATACGTAAAAGGGGGTTTAAGGATCTTAGAACAAGGCTCTCCGGTCCGGCTACCGTGAATAACCCTGGCCGACATGATGATGTCGGCGGGGTGGCCAAGTGATTAAGTCCACCTTCGATAACGGTCGTTGATCAGAAGGCCCCTAGCAAGGTGATAGGCGCTAGCTATTAAGAAACTAACCTCTAAACCTTGAGAAGATGAATGATGATAGCTCGCTACGTAGGATGTGTAGTAGGTGGTGGTTACGTAACGTGATGATGCCCCGAATGATAATTAGGGTTTGTATATATAGGCAAACCCTAATTCTAGAACCATCCAAGATAATGATAATCTCGTCCATAACTAACTCCCCCGAATCACGGATATAATTATGGAAAAGATATCGACTTGATGACCAAGTAATCGCTGTACCGGGAACAAAGGCATTCGATACATCACCGCATACCGCATACAAGGTACACGCATACGCATGCTAGCGAGTGTCCGCATACGTATGGAATGCGCATGCAGGTTGCGGTATCATTACACACTGTTATGTATATATATATGTACATATATATACATATATATGCATACTGTTATAAACCACACCTTATTAAGAAAAAAGTCAAATAATGAACACTAAATAAAATAAGCAGTAACAATTATGGTCACCATCTTTGTTAAGATTCACAATTCCCAACTACATATACACAAAATATACATATATAGCTACAGGTGAAAATAGTACCTTTTTATATGAGCAGCAAATATATAGCTATAGGTTACTAACAGTAAAAATGGTATCTTTTTATATGAGTAGCAAATTGTTGCAGTAAAGAAGTTCCATATAAGCTGCACTTGAGCAGTTATCCGAGGTTAAGGCCGTTACAGTACCAAAAAACTTAATGCATACGTAATAAATAAAAAAAGAGGCTCAGACGTGTGCATATATTTAAGTAAGAGGACATGGACCAACATTTCTGTAACTTATATGTTGCCTCGCCAAGATATGTTTGATGTATCCATGTTTCTCATTGCTCAATCAAGAAGAGAACATGAAACACCATGGCTGCAACCTATGGGTTACCCCTCCAAGATATGTATTCATTTTTCTCATTGCTCAATCAAGGGTTCACATGTCCAGCATCGCAGCCTGTCATTTTATAACTTTTAAAAACAATGAAATTGTGGAAAACAGAGATGCTAATCATGGAAAATCATACCATTGTTAAAGACTAAGATGCCCACTGACCACAGCACAGAAGCAAAACAATCAGCAAACAAACTGAAGCTCATATCTATATATACACTCAGCTGAGAAAGCATAAAACTGTATGGCTGCAGTACGCATTTCAGTTTTGTTAAATGTTCTATCTCAAACATACAAATTGACCATCATTGCCTCATTTTTACCATATATGCATAAAGTCAGCTAAAAAAGACGGTTCACGATAGCTAGATTGGTTATCGAGATTCAAATGCAATTTTTTCTTAAAAACCTGCTATCACAACAGTTGTGGCATCAAAAAACACAAACTGTAAAGTTCTCTTGCTCAATTCTTGTATTCAACCACTACAATTCAACTTTCGCAAATACTAAATCAAAAACCTAACATTTTTTTGTTTGATGAATACGATTCCAAAAATAACATGCATGTATGGCTGAAGCCATGACCACAATCAAAACACACCCAATGAGTTCCCAAACCCATCTCAAACAAATGGGAACAATAACAATAAACAGAAACTTACACTTCGATATCGAATCGCACTTGGGATGAATGTGATAGCGGCCACGACAGCAGCAAGAGTTGAAAAACCCCAACTTTCAATGATTATCGAAGAAACCAAAAACGTATTTGAAAGGAAAAGGGTAAAATCGAAGGATTTAACCCTAACACATGTTTCTAATCGGAAACGTAAACGAAAAAAAAAACCAATCGCTCACACCCAAAACCCTAATCGCATGAACAAAGAGAAAGGGAGCGGTGAGGTTGAAATAAAAGGGAGAGTAATAACATATTCCGTAAAATTAAGCAGCAGGTACGGAAGCTACAGTAATTCCGATGCTATAATAACGAATAGAAGGCTGCAACAATTTATCCAACCCTCTTTCTAACTAAAAAACGGTAAAAATATAAATACCCAACGACAAAGCGGTGTTAGGATATTATTCTAATTAGGAATAGGAATATAATATAAAATGTCATCATCAATACTAGTACTAGTAAAATATAAATAGATGTCAAAGTTTAAAGATGATCAAGGAGTTACACTGCATGTTCTGTACTATAATATAATCCGTACGAGTGTAAAAAAATTACAGGCTAGTGATAGAAAAGAGTCGCATGGATTGCCGAGAAAAGCAAACAAATAGAAATATAACGTTTTTTGTAAGGTTATAACAGTAAATTGAATAGAAAGAATATATTGTTGAGAATTGCGTTTTGCAAACAGTACCACCCTAGTTACTTTTTACTTTTCACGATTTGAGTGATCAAAAACGTGAATAATCATTTTTTTCATTTAATTCCCAAACACTAAAAATTAACTATTTGTCATTAGTAAACGTGATAATCAAAAAATCTATCTCAAATCGCTAACACAAACATCCTCTAAGTAAAACTAAATTGAACATAGCTAATGCATAATAATTCATTTGAACCACTTTGATGACTTGAGTGCGAGTTTAATGGACTCAGCTCGGAATCATGTCAGCACTTTTTACAAAACTTGAAAAAGTTGTTGTCACGTAACTTAGAAGACATTTAGCTTCCAATGGAGTATGCGTGAGTTTACATCCTAGAATAGCAAAGTTAATTGAAGTATGTGAGGTGGGTTTTGGCAAAATTATGATGATATTCAAACTGTCAGCCATAATTGGAGTTATACACAAATTTTACAGAAAAAAATCATTTAAGATAACTTGCGGGCATAGCTCAACGGTTTCCCTCATGTACATTGTGTCATGGAATACAGAGAGGTCATGAGTTCGATTCTTAAGGATTACATGATTGTAAATTAACATATTATCAAGGAATTCAATAAGAAAAGAAAACACTTATTGTCAACCTAGACAACCAAAGACATCTCAAACTCTCGACTTGACAGCTTTGACCGTTATTTGGACTGACCCAACTTCCCAAAGAACTGTAGCTTTTTCAAGCTACTTATACTAAGAAATGTTTTATGTGTTGTTGAAAGTTTCTGTTGGATGTTCATGTTTTATATCTTTCGTTGTTGCACAATTTTGTGTTGGCCAATCGGGTGGGTGATTCCAGTTTCATTTTTCTGGTATTGTCATCGAGGCAAAAGGCCACTAGGTACTCATTGTAGCATCGTAATAAATTAGGTAGTTCTTCTATGAGTGTCGAATGAGGTTAGTGTGCCTTTTTCTGATTCTATTGTGGCTACAGTAGTTATACCCGAAGATGTTGGAATTATTGGTGTTTCTTCTCTTGGCGAATTTGTATGTATTACCTCCAATAATCGACAGTCGATGTGTGATGTTGCATGTGCCGACACTTGTATGATTCGTATATTGTTTTAGATTCTCATTGATGTTTGATTCTGATGATGTATATTGCTACTCTGAAATGTTTTGATGTGTATATTACGTTAGTATTTGATGTCAACAGTAATGGATGTTGGTGCGTAGGGATGGCAATGGATCGGATATGGATCGGGTGGCGCCGTATCCATATTCATATCAATTTAGTTTTTGTTCATCCATATCCATATCTATATCCATTTAATTTCAGATCATCCATCCATATTCATATCCAATGGATTAAGCGCGTTAATGGATATACATTGGATTTTAAAAAAATGTTAAAATATTTCCTAATATACGATGAAAACAAAAACGTAATATAGCACAAATAAATATAACATAACATAATTAATATCTATCTACAAGAACGTGTAATCTTTGTCGAAGATTAACACAATTTGTTGAATTTACTATTAAACATAGATTATGAAAAAATAAATATGTATTTTGTATGTTTATTTTGTTAGATATACGTGTTTTATTGTAATATATCATAGTTATTTCATTATAAGGTTGAAAGAAAAATGTAAATCTAACGAT